>NC_052480.1:16182692-16237851 GCF_009730915.1 Dioscorea cayenensis subsp. rotundata | reverse complement strand
GGCGTGGGAGGCCCAACTCCGATGAAATCGCCGGAGTCAGGCAGCAGTACATGGCTTCTGCGCCTGGGTGGCATGGCGGCCGCCGAGACCGCGGCCCGTGGCCCCGCAGCAGATAACTTGCCCACGAGCGACCCCTGACCCACGGCGCGTGGGCGTGCCAACGCTCGACTGGGCGGCAGCGCACTGGCCCGAACCGCGAGCGTAGCCGGCGGCAGCGGCGTGCCGCCGGCGCCCATGCGCCTGCGCGCCAGCGTGGCTAACCGCGTGGCCACGGCAGGGCAGACGCCGCGCCCGTGGTCGCGTGGCTGCAGCCCGTCGGGCGCGCATGGCACCTCAGCGCCCGTGGGGCGGACGGGCCAGCTATTTTCTCGGCCCTTTCAGCGGCGGTGCCACATTTACATCGTATACATCGTGATTTTTACGTTTTCTTCACACCGAATGGCACCCAGCGGACCGAGATTGGCTCAAGCGTCCTCGCCATGACGGGGAGCCGACTCACCACCAGTGATGGAATTCCACAGCCCGTTCATCGCCAGCGGTTCGAGCGTCTCGAATCTCAAGATTGGGCGATCACGATTTATTGACTGGGACGCACTAGAGGATATTGGTCTTGCTGAAGAGGTCAGAGAGCTAGTTAGTGTGGGAGGTTGGGACCGATTGCTTGCTATTCAGGAGCCCGTCAGACGAGATACCACCTTGGAGGTTCTTGCCTCGTTTTCCTTCGATCGTGATGCAGTTGATACCAGTTTTGACACGGAGGATGCCATCTGTTTCCGAGCCTTTGGTCGTACCGCATGGGATGTCTTTGACCCGAGTCTCGATATATCTTGGGTTATCGATCAGGACTATACTGATACTATCGAGTACACACAGCTCCTCACCGATTACCCTCATGGTATCACTGCGGGCGAGTTTTCCATGATTTATCGCGTGTCGTCAATATTCTCCAGGCCCGATCGAGAAGGCCTCTTGCCTCACTCGGCCGCATGGCGGTACATTCACGCGAGTTCTCGGCACGGTCGATGGCGGTCGGGGAGATAGTACTTGGTTCACTCAGCAGGGACGGATCTTTTGTACCTCCATTCCATGGTCCATGGAGTCCCTCTCCACCTAGGATTTGTGGTCGCGATTACTTTTCGCCATCGGAGTGAGTACCTACGGTTGGGAGCATTGTTCGTGGGACCCTATATCACTCGTCTTATGTTCAAGATGGGTCCGATCCGCTCGGTCGAGGGGTGAGGAGAGGTGGTGTAGCCCAGTACCATTGGGTTTTGGTTACTCTCGCGTTTGATGGGCATTGTGAGACGTCAGGCTCGGGGTGGATCAGCACTAGTGGAGTCGTCCTCGAGGACGAGCGAGGGAGCCTCTTGAGGCCACGGGAGGCACCATCTGCACGTAGAGCCTGGGGATCACCGAGGCGAGACCGGTAGCATCCAGCGATCCCGAGTCATCTACCTCCTGAGTACACGAGCGCTGGCTCGACTCGAGGTGCCGTTGCTACCATCTTGGAGAACCCAGGTGCGGATTCGGGAGGCGACTTGATCGTGTCGCAGACTCTCGGCGAGGAGGTCTCATCCGCTCGTACCCGCGTGCCCACGGCCAGCTGGCCTGACTCGAGATGCGACGCTTGAGGCGTCACATCTCATGAGACTTTTTATCATTTTATGTTTTTTATGTGTTTCATCTTTAGTTTGTGGACTTTTTGTGCTCGGAAAGGTTTCACATTACGAGAGTTATCTTTATCTTTTTGTTTTGTTATTTGTTTGCATTCGTATTCCCTTTTCTATTTTTGTTGAGATTTCATCGAACCCCTTGTATTCCGTGCAGTTGGGCTTGAGAGTGATGTTGTTGATGTTTTAGTCATAGACACGATCATGTGCTTTGTTCCATGGTCGTGTGAGCTTCTACAACCAGTTACAATGCGCCCTTGAGATAGACTTCACCAAATGTCCATGAGGGATTCGAGGGAGTATTGTTTTTAATTGCATTCCCGCACACATGTTGCTTTCATTAATACTATTTATTGTGCTTACATGTGTACATTGAGGACAATGTACATCTTAAGTGTGGGGAAGGGTTCACTTTATACATGACTTATAGTTATGTTTTCATGAGCATGCTCTTGTTGCTAATGAAGGTTCACCTTAGGGTTAAGAGTTTAATTCTTAGTTTTTGGAGGTTGTGAACATTAGATTTTATCATGCTTTAGTTTTCATCCAATTTTCTTGCATATTTTTGTCCGATTGCTCTTGGTGCATTTTTCTCGCTCATTAGACCTATGAAGACTCTAGTTCATTATGTTTGGGACTTTAGTGTGCTAGTTTTAGTATCAGAAAAATAGAAATGGAAATTGTTTGTTGTTTTGTACATAGGGTGTGGAAAGAGCTACCAC
The DNA here is from genome assembly GCF_009730915.1 of Dioscorea cayenensis subsp. rotundata. Lineage (NCBI taxonomy): Eukaryota > Viridiplantae > Streptophyta > Magnoliopsida > Dioscoreales > Dioscoreaceae > Dioscorea > Dioscorea cayenensis. Next base: position 16,235,459 of record NC_052480.1, on the reverse strand, counting down.
CCATGGTGTATGTAGCTACTCTCATAAGTCGGATACTTGTTATGCCCTAATGAGAGAAAGAGCTATCTCATGGGATGTGTGAAAGCTACCATCCTCGGTAGAAAGAGCTACCACCTCGAAAGTGTGAAAGCCACTCGGGAGGCATCTTGGGAAAGGGCTACCTTAGAGGTTGTGTGAATCTACTACCTATTCTTTCTGTTTATAAATAAGTCCCATGTTAATAAGAATTTAGTAGTGGACATAGTGTTGACATGAGTTGAGCTTTTCACACACACACGCATTCGGATTTTATCATATTCATTTTTATTGGATTGTTTGCTAGGGTATTGATTGTTTTTGTCTAGTGTTTTATTTTCTCCATAACTTTAGAATTTCATTCTTGTACCTTCTTGGTGAACCTAAGGCCAATCACTTTTCTTTTATTCCCATGAGTTTAATGTTTAATTTTGCTTGAGGGAAAGCAAAGGCTTAACTGTGGGGGAGTTTGATAAGTGCTTGAGTGAACATGTTTTTATGCATGTTTTACATACATTGAGCATCATATTTTATACGGTTTATGTCTCATTTCATGTATTGGGTGTTCTTTTATGCATATAGGTTGTGAAGGCATTGGGATTTCAAAAGGGAGCGAAGATAGACTATTATGGCATAATATTGGGAGTTCTTGTACAAATCAAGTTGGAGATGTGTATGAGGAGATGTGTGCCAACTTCCATAGTTTTTACAAGCCAAGTTATTAATGGAAGGGCACAAAGGCAGCCATGTCTCCACATTCCTCCTCTTTGTAAAGATTTCAAGACCTTTCAAGACGCATTGATGAAGGAAAAGCCGTATAGCCTACCATATGATCGTGTGCCCGATCGTGTGGCCTTAAGAGGAGAATGTTTTTCGTTGTATAGCCTACCATATGATCGTGTGGCCTTACTGTAGCAGAATTACTGTTCACGCCCCCCCCGCGCGGAAATTCCGCGCGACCGCGTGGAAATTCCTGCAGCCCACACGGGGGCGTCGAAAATCCACGCGGGCGCGTGGGGGCACGTGACATACGCGTTGTGAGGCTATAAATACACCTTTTGGCCGATTCTAAGGGGACTTTTTGCGGAGCTTTGAGCATAGACATTGAGAGAGAGACGGCTAGGGTTTGAGGAGAAGGTCTTCAACGATTGATAGGGAGTTCTTCACCAACTTTGATAGATTCCTTCGACGTCATAGCATTTTGGGGAGCCATTGGCAACCTAGCTTCCGAGAGGAATCCTTCAAGACGTAGAACTACCAATCAAGGCCAATCCGCGTGAATTCGAGGGGGTTTTCTCTATGGGTTTTATTGCTTTTCATTGTATTGATTATTGTTTTGTAACTAGGCCCATGGAGGGCTAAACCCTAGTAGGTATTTGGGCATGTGAACCCTAAGATTTATATTTTTGGATTGATTCTCTTAATGTTTCTAGTTAATCCGAGTTGTCTTGAGTTTTAATCTTGTGATTTAATTGCTTGCTAGTGTTGTTAATCCTTGTGGTTGATTACATTGAATGATTTAATACTTTAATGTGTGAAGTCTCCATTAGAGTTAGATTTCCAAGATTAAAGAGGGTTGAGAGGGTGAGCCTTGAGATGGAGGAATGTCCCCTTTCCCTTTCAATTGAGTGTTTCCTATCTCCGTATTCCATATTCTCTTTGCAACCATATTTGGTGTGAGGCGTGAGATTGTTCGATTTCTCCGCCGGGACCTTGTAGGGGGTTAGGATCCTTCGCTGGGAATTAGGGTTGGATCTACATTTAGGAATCGGTTTCACTCTTAGGTTTCCTTAGAGCATATTGCGGTCATATGGGGTGTGAAGTGTTGAGATTGGTCGATTTCTCCACCGGGACCTTGTAGGGGACTAGTGCCTTTTGCTTGGAGACAAGGATTGGTTATCGTTGGACTACCCTCGACTCATTAGACTCAATTCTAGAGCATTTAGTGAATCTTGAGCTTTTAAAGAAGATCTTAGGGGATCATTGCCCGAATACCTCATCCCTTAGTGATTGAGACTCTTCTACTTTATTTCTTGCATACTTGTTTGCTTTGCTTGCAATTAGTTCACTCCATTATATTAACTGATTCCGACTAGATAATTGAGAAGTGGTTATTACTAGTACTTCCGTTCCTCGTGGATTCGACTACCCGACTCACCGGGTAATTATTACTTCGACACCCGTACACTTGCGGTTCACGCACGCATATTCGGACGTGTCAGTAACCTTCTTCTCCCTTCGATTTGCCCCTCAGATCTGCCTTCTCCCACAGCCTTGAAGCTCTAGAGGATGATGGTGGAGAGTGGTGGCCAAAAAGTCCCTTAATTGATGCCCTAACAAGCCTTATATATGCCCGGATCCCGATCGGTAAAGCGGGTCAAGATACCGTGCCGTATGCCGACCCCTCGGGAATTTCGATTCTCGAGAAGCCCGCGATGAGCTACGATGATGGCTACGGTGAATTGCTACAGCGATCTCTGCTACGGTGATCGAAAGATCCCGGCCCGAAGCGCCGCTTTGTTCTTTGAATTCATTCCTAATCGTGTCGCCGAGGCCCCAAGGCTTCAAATGGCCCTGAAATGTAAATATAACACAATTTAAACCAAAAGGGCATCGATTCAACAAATAAATATAAAGAATCATACAAAACAAATACATGCAGAATACTGAAGCTCTCTCACAAGTTGGGGAAAAGATGGAGAAAAGAATACTGAAATCGGGGCTGAAATCGGCTTTAATCAGGGCTAGAATCGGGCGACTACATGGGCGTGTACGGAACACACGGCCGTGCGGAATTTCCACAAGGCCATGGATAATTTCCACACGCCCGTGTGGATTCTCTCGCTTTCTCCGGTTTCTGGCCAGTGTGAATGCGTGTTGCTACAGAATTGCAACAATGTTTACGCCTACGACTTCGACTGATTAACTTCCCATTCCCATACTTTCATCGGGGTAACGCAAAGCGGGCACACATTCACGTCGTGAATCACTTGCTTCTTCAATGATGTACATGGTGGCGGGGCTCTTGTTCTTATATGCATAAGTCGGAATGCTCGAGCGTGAGCGCCTTTTGTGCCCCTCAAATAGATGTGCTCACTCGATTACGAGGAGGTTGGCACACACTCTAGCATCTCACACCTGACCTATGTCTTCGCGTTTGAACCTTAACAAGATCTCCTCCAAAATAGGTGCATTATGATCCACATTGGCCCATTTCCTTCATACTCGGCCTCACAACCCTACCTGCGTAAAAGTAACATAAAAACACACATATTAATGTACAAAACTGAGGAAAGCAATGCTCAACATAAGGAATGAACGCTTCGCATTCATATCGCACAAGCACTTATTAAACTCCCCCACATTTAAGCTTTTGCTTGTCCTCAAGCAAACATTAAAACATTCTGTGCATCCGTGAAGAAAATATTGAAAGTGCTTGGCCTTAGGTTCATCAAAGTATACAAAAGATAGCATTCTATAAGTAAGGGAAATTTCAACACTGAATACGAAAAATCAATGCTCTAGCTAAAATCTTGAAACAAAAAGGATAACAAACCCAAATTTCGTGTAAGTGTGTGAACTCACTCAAAACTTCCCAAGTTATACTCCTCAAAGTTCTAAGTGCAAGGGACTTATTTATCTACACAAGTTTTAAAAAAATTTTAGAAGATGGTAGTAGCTTCACACATCCTCTAAGGTAGCCCTTTCCAAAGCGGCCGCTAAGGTGGCTTTCACACTTTCGAGGTGGTAGCTCTTTCTACCCGGGTGGTAGCTTTCACTCATCCTATGAGATAGCTCTTTCTCTCATTAGGGCATAACTAGTATCCGACTTGTGAGAGTAGCTTCATACTTCATAGGTGGTAGCTCTTTCCACCCAACAATTCAAATAAACAATAAAACTATTTTGTTCCTTCTTTTCATTTTTCATTTTTTTATTTTTATTTTTTTTTTTTAGCACAAGAAAATAAACCTAACTAGTCCCTTTAACATCGAACATGAGTTTCCAATAGAGTTCAAAGAGTGAATAGTGCGCTAAGTGTAAATCGGGCAAAAACTCCTAAAAATTCAAGCAAGAACTAGAGCATGAAAACATTCAATGTTAACAATTTTCCTAAACTTAAAAATACAATCGTTGCAACTAGGGTGAACCGCCATTGGCTATGTGAGCATATATCAATCAAAAACAATAGAAATGATGTGTGCACTATGAAACTCCCCCCCACACTTAAGTTGTACATTGTCCTCAATGTACACATGCAAGCTCACTCATAATGTATATCAATGAAAAATATATGTGGGAGAAGCAATCAAAACAATACTCCCCTAACTCCTAGTGTTGTTTGATAAAGCTAATTCATTGGGAGTAGTGTTCCAACGGGTTGTGAAGCTCGCACGGCCAAGTGCCAAAGCACCTTGGCTGTGCCCATGACTAAGTCTCAATTTCCAAGAAGACAAGACCATCTGCACACATTCACGAGGGGGTTCAGTAAAGCTCAAGAAAAACAAAAATAACTCGAGTGTATAAAAGATGAAACAATGAATACAACTCGATAATGAAAAATAACATAAACTCAAAAGGAAGAATCCTTTCTGAGTGAACAAGTCTAAAAAAAATAAGAAAATAAGATAAAGTAAAATGCATGAAAGTAAAGAGGAAGAAATCAAGTGTCGGTCGTTTGCGCTCGAGCTCCCCGTACACTCTGCGCGAAGTGGAAGCATATAGTGGGTCCTCCGGTGGTGGGGTCGAGGGATGGAGGTCTTTGGAGGTATCGAAGATCCGGGTCTCAGGAGACCTCGAAGAAAATCGAATCGGGCCATAAGATCTGTGTACTTAGCCGACTGCAAAGCCCGGAGGTCCTTTATCTCAGTCCGAATCTCTCTGACATCGGTCTCTAGCCTCTCGATATGATCATAGGCTCGAATACCTGGTGCTACAGAAGATGGAGGAGTCTGCTGGACACCTCCCGTAGTATCTCCTTCGCTTCTGTTGGTCTCAGCGGTAGCTGGAATAAGAACGTAGACCCCTGGCCCAAACCCCCTTACCAACCCCATCATCCTGATCGTATCGAACGTAAGAGCGATGGGCACAACTGTCCTCTCAGCACCACGTAGAGCGTCGCCCAAACCCATTCCTAGAATGAGTCTGCTGATATAAGGGCCCGCAAATAGTAGACCCACTCTCGTCGAACGACCCTAGTACTGCAAAACATCTCCTATAATGCACCCTAAGTGAAGTGGCACATTGCGAGCCATGGAGTATAAGAAAAGCAGATCCAATCTGGTTAAAGCGGCTGTGTTATCTGCTCGACCTGTCACGGACCTGCTGATGACTGTGTGTATGTATCTGTAACTGAACCGGGGCAAACTAGAAGCCTTCGATAATCCTGGCTCATACTCCCCATGCCCACACAAAATCCTATATACATGATATGGGGTGACTGACACTGGAAAATCTACTGGTAGTCGGCCATACTCCACGGTACATGTATAAGCGACATTGTACAGGCCCGTCCTAATCAAAAACTCAGTGACGCTCATAGAGAATGGATGTCTGAATGCTCGAAAATCATGATCGCCTCAGAGTGTCAACCCTCCCATGTAGCAATCGAAACTCAAAGGACGCTAAAACCTCTAGCGTAAGTGTGCGGTAAGCCGGTTCACTAATTGTCAGCAGCCTCCTCCCCCTCACCGCCCAAAGATCTCATCAATCTCACTAATCACCCTCATCACCCCCGTCGAATCTGTTGAAGCACTTGTAAATCCGCAAAGCAAGTCTGATCAAACCCGAGTGCTGAAAGTCTCTTGAAGCGAGCCTGATGCTCGGGGTTCGAGAATTCCATATGTATCGGTTCGGATGCCATAGCTGGAGTGCAAAAGACGAAAACAGTAAAAAAAATCTCAGAGGCAATATACTGCAGAATTCCACACGGGACTGTGGATATTACCCACGCCCGTGTGGCTCTGCAGAGCGTGAAACTCTCGCACGGGTGCACAAAAAAATCTTAACAATTCAATTGTAAAATCACTTCTAACTGTTTACTACATATCCATCATGCATAAAAACTCGCATTTAAAAACATTCAACCCGTGAACAACCATAATTGGCGAAGAAAAGAGGATAAAAGGATTACCGAAGAGATGAATATGAAAACGTCTGAAATTCGGTAAGATTAGCGAAGAAAATTCCTCCAAATAGCGATGAAGGGTCAAAATATAATCGGGAACCGTTTTCCGGCGACTGGAGATGAAGAATGAGACGGATCAAAAGGTTTTTAAGGAGAAAATCGCGTCTCTTGGAATTCTGTGTATCCCCCGGGCGTGTGGAAATTACCCACGCCCGTACGCCTCACTTCGAGAGCGCCACAGGGGTGTACACACGTCCCTGTGCCTTCTTGGGAAAACGCTCTCTTGATTCTGACTGATCTCACACGGCCGTGCGGAAAATACCCACGCCCATGCGCTAGACCCACAAGGGAAGACCCACGCCCTTATGGCCTCCTTGGTTATCCGAGAAAAATATCAAGTCGCCGACACGCCCGTGCGAATATTCCCCACGGGCGTGGGCATTCACAGGCCTCAACTCACAGGGGCGGCCGCACGCCCCTGTGTTTTCTCGGGATGGAGGAAACACCCTGCAGAGTTTCGTACGGGCGTGCGGAAATTACCCACGCCCGTGCGTGGTTCACAAGGTCGCCCACAGGGGCGAGTCCACGCCCCTGTGTATTCTCGGGAAAATTTGCCCAACTCTGCAGGAAGGCACACGCCCGTGTGGAAATTACCCATGGGTGTGCGCTAGTCTCATGGTCGTCCATAGGGGCAGCCACACGCCCCTGTGCCCTCTCTGGAAGAGTTCACAGTACACACCCACGGGCGTGTGGAATTTCCACACGTCCGTGTGTTTTCTCTGGATGACTTAGAAAAACCTGCAGGCTCTGCAGAATTAGCCTGAACATGTTTACACACTCAGAGCTTGCCCTATTGTGCAAAATATACCAGATAAAAACACAAAATAGAACTCAAACGACCAAACTTTGCCAATTCTCAACAAAACATACAAAGAATTTTTTTAAAAACCCACAATAAAATCGCAGCACAAGCACTCAAAAATTTAAACACCAACACTTAACAATTTATTCATGCAAACAAACTAAACTAAAAGTACGAAAATAGTAAACACTTGGGTTGCCTCCCAAGAAGCACTTGTTTAACGTCACTAAGCTTGACGTATCTTTCTTACCTCACGGGGGTTCATGAATGAAGGTTGCCCTCTTACCCATAACTCGAAAGCATGATGAGCAAAGTCTCTTGAGGGTAGAGGGTGTACTATCCGGCTTCAGACCACCTAGCAATTGTTTGTCGAACTCCCTTGGCTCATGTACGTCTCCAACAGTCTTGGGGTGTTTTCGGTGACGTCTTCGAGCCCTCTTCATTTTCCGGAGCATCTTCTTCAAGATTCCCGGGGTAGATGTTTCGTCTCCGGTCAAACCAAGCATTAGTAATTCTTCATTGCTCTCCTCTTGGTCAAACAAACCTTCATACGGATCCGGGTTGAACATTTCCTGTATATATTCATCAACAATCTCATCAGTAGTGTCTAGAAAATACAAAGTGTCATCAAAATCGAGAGAATGCCGCATGGCTTCAGCAAGGCGGTAAGTGAGCTTATCATCTCCGACTCTCAATGTGAGCTCTCCGCCGTCCATGTCAATCAATGCTTTGGAAGTCCGCAAGAACGGTCTCCCAAATATCAAGGGTACATCTGCATCCTCATCAACATCTAGCACTACAAAGTCAACCGGAAAAATATACTTGTCCACCTTGACAAGTACATCTTCAATGATGCCTCTCGGATGTCGTACCATTCGGTCCGCCAATTGTAAAGTCATCCGAGTAGGCCTAGGCTCACCCAAGCCTAGCTTTTGGAAGAAAGTATATGGCATGACGTTGATACTTGCCCCCGAATCCGCCAATGCCATTTCCTCACCTAAGTTGCCGATGTTACACGGAATAATGAAGCTTCCGAGTCTTTCTTCTTGTTCGGCATGTTCTTTTATAACACCGCCGAGCATGAAGCATCAAGCACCACTGAAGCACTCTCCTCCAATTTCCTCTTGTTGGTCAATAGGTCCTTCAGGAACTTCGCATACTTAGGCATTTGAGCCAAAGCCTCAACAAAAGGAATGTTGATGTGGAGTTGCTTGAACAAACTCAGGAACTTCTTATACTGGTCATCCCCTTGGTCATTCTTCAATCTAGAGGGATAAGGGATTCTTGGCTTGAAAGATGGGGATGCCACTTCTTTCTCTTTGTTTGCTTCCTTCTCAACCTCTACGACCTCCGGTGCGTGTTCTTTCGGCATTTCACTCGGAAGCCGCCCTTCAACCTCATGACCGCTTCTCAAAGCGATCGCCTTCACATGCTCTCTCGGATTGGTTTCTGTGTTGCTTGGTAAACTTCCATGTGGCCTTTCGGAAAGAGATTTCACAATTTGCCCCACTTGATTTTCAAGGTTGTGCAAGGAGGCGGTATAATTACGAAGTGTAGCCTCGACTGATTCAAATCTTGTATTTGCTGATTGAAAAAATCTAGCCAACTGCTTCTCCAAATCCGTCATTCGGGTTTCCAAACCTGAAATTCTGTTTTCCACTTGAGGGGCTTGTTGTTGTTGTTGTTGTTGGAACCCCGATGGCCCCAAGGTCTTCTGTGGTCCTTGATTACTCCATGAAAAGTTGGGATGTTCTTCCAACCTGAATTGTAGGTGTTGCTGTATGGATTCCCTTGAGGTCTCATTCCATTACCTACAAAGTCGTCATTCTCAACTGAAGAAACATCACCAATGACGATTGGGCAATCGGAGGGAGCATGTCCTCCACAACAACCGGTGCAGTTGGTTACGGCCGCAACTCTATTCGAATTCCACTGGGCCGCCAATGAAGTTACCGCATCAATTTCATGGAGACCGGCCACCTTTTTGTTCTCCCTCGCATTCCACTGGTAGCTATTTAACCCTATTTCCTCAATCAATTGACGAGCCTCGTCAGGGTTCTTACTACCGATGGTACCTCCTGCCGCCGCATCCAAGTGTTGTCTTGTACCTGCATTCAACCCATTGTAGAAGGTTTTAACAATCATCAACTCCGGAAATCCGTGTTGCGGACACTTGCGCAGGAGTTCCTTGAACCGTTCCCATGTCTCAAATAGAGACTCCAATTCCAATTGCATAAAGGATGAGATCTCATTCCTAAGCTTGGCTGATTTTCCGGGAGGGAAATAATGGGCTAGAAAAGCTTCTACCATCTCCTCCCATGTAGTGATTGATGCCCTAGGCAATGAGTGTAGCCAACGCTTTGCTTTTCCCCTTTAAGGAAAATGGGAAGGCTCTCAATTTGATGGCATCATCCGTCACACCATTGATCTTCAAAGATGTCACACACCCTCGAGGAAGCTCTCTATGTGACCGTTTGGATCCTAATCGGCCAAACCGTTGAATTGTGTGGACTCGCTGCAAAGATATGGATGAATGCCGGCTTTTAGCTTGAAATTCGAGTCATGTAATTGGGGGACGACAATACTCGATTGTGTCCCCAATCATCGAAAGGTCCGCATAATCGGATAGTGTCCGTTGTTGCTCATTCTGTTCCGCCATGTTGTCAGGTCCTTCTACTTCCAAATCAGCTGGAGTAGGCTGTTCTTGTACAGGTTCTTTCCCTTTCCTTCAAAGTGTACGTTCAAGCTCAAGGTCTCCTTCAATCAATATTGATGGATTCCCTCGGGTCATAACCCGAGTCGCACTAAAAAGTAAAGAAAAGAAAAATCAGAATGATGATAGAATAAGAAGATATAGACTAGAATGTGTGGTGAAATAGCTAAGAAAACAAAGTGCAAAGTATCTCTAAACGCCTAGCTCCCCGGCAACAGCGCCAAAAACTTGACAAGGTCCCCTTGCTTATATCCCGCAAGTGCACGGGCTTGTCGAAGTAATAATCCCGGGTAAGCGGGGTCGAATCCACAGGGAGTAGGGAGTGAAAATACTTAATTTGATTCTTAGTTATGTGGAATATCAATAGTCATAAGTGTGAAATTGATTCAATTCTCAACAATAAAAACAACAAGTGAAAGAGCAAAAGTAAGAAAAAGGTAAGGCAATCGATAAAGAATGGGGTACTCGGATAATGCTTCACCTAGGATGATCGCTTCAAGTGCAAGAACTCTCTATTATGCTTCCTGATCAATGCAAAGGTGAGTCGTGGAAATCCTTACATACATAGTCCCAAATCTAAGGTCAACTATGCCTAACTCTATACATGTCCCGGAGGAGAAATCGAACAATCTCAACACCTCGCAGTCACATAAAGTTGCAATGAGCTCTAGGGATTCCAAGTGATAAATCCCTTTCTAAATATAGACCTACCTCTTTGGTCCAGGTGGAAGGTGCCTAGCCACAATTAAGCCCTAGATACTAAGATCCTCTCAACACTTCACTCCATTGCACGCGCAACTAGACCCCAGCGGTGGTTCATTCCTTAGACCATTCACTCCATTATGGCCGCAAAGAACTTGAGGAACGGAGGTAGAATCTATCAAGTCGGAGGGGAAAGGGGACGCTCCTGTACCTCTCGACTCACCCTCTCAACCCTATCAAACCTAGCTTTGTCTAATGCTAGTGGTGTGTCACTCACTCACAAGGTTACCAACAAGAACTCTCGACCCTAGTGTCACTCTAGGGGAAATGTTCATACAATTAAGCATTCAAGGTTGGAACTCACAATAAACATCAATTTATTGAAAGCATAATAAAGAAGTTCAATGAAACAAATACATCCTAGGGTTCACAATCATCCAAGTACCAACTAGGGGTTTAGCTCTCCATGGAGCTTAGTACAATCAAAGAAATCGAATGTAAAAGCAATAAATCCATAAAGAAACCCCCTCGATAGTCGTGTCGATGGTCTTGTGGAAAGTCCTCTACTCATCGTCTAAGGATTCCTTCGTCCGGTATAGGATACGCCTCGATGGAAGCTCCCCTACCAACCTTCTTCCTAATGGAATCACGATGTCAGAGCCGTAGAACCTCTCCAAAACCTTGGCCAATACCCCTCGAAACCCTAGCCGAAGCTCTCTCACAAGTTGGGGAAAAGATGGAGAAAAGAATACTAAAATCGGGGCTGAAATCGGCGTTAATTAGGGCTTTAATCGGGCGACTACACGGGCGTGTACGCAACACGCGGCCGTGCGGAATTTCCACACAGCCGTGGATAATTTCCACACGCCCGTGTGGATTCTCTGTTTCTCTGGTTTCTCGGACGGCTGTGAACAGTGTTGCTACAGTAATTGCTTCAGTCTTCGACCTGATTAACTTCCCAATTCCATACTTTCATCGTGGTAACGCAAACGGGCACACATTCACGTCGTGAATCACTTGCTTCTTCAATGATGTACATGTTGGCGGGGCTGTTGTTCTTATATGCATAAGTCAGAATACTCGAGGGTGACTCTCTTTGTGCCCCTCCAAATAGATGTGCTCACTCGATTGTGAGGAGGTTGGCACACACTATAGCATCTCACACCTGACCTATGTCTTCGCGTTTGAACCTTAACAAGATCTCCTCCAAAATAGGTGCATTATGGTCCACATTCGCCCATTTCCTTCATACTCGGCCTCACAACCCTACCTGCGTAAAAGTAACATAAAAACACACATATTAATGTACAAAACTGACGAAAGTAATCTTCAACATAAGGAATGAACGCTTCACATTCATATCGCACAAGTACTTATCAGTCCCTAACAACGATTAAGCTCTAGATAATAAGATCATCTCAACCCTTCACTCCGTTGCACGCGCAACTAAGCCCCTGGGAAAGTTCATCCCTTAGACCATTCACTCTATTATATCCGCAAAGAACTCGAGGAACGGAGGTAGAATCTATCACGTCAGAGGGGAAAGGGGACGCTCTTGTACCTCTCGACTCACCCTCTCAACCCTCTCCAACCTAGCTTTATCTAACGCTCGTGGTGTGTCACTCACTCACAAGGTCACCAACGAGAACTCTCAATCCTAATATCACTCTAGGGGAAATGTTCATACAATCAAGCATTCAAGGTTGGAACTCACAATAAACATCAATTAATTGAAAGCATAATAAAGAGATTCAATGAAACAAATACATCCTAGGATTACAAATACCCAAGTACCCACTAGGGGTTTAGCTCTTAATGGAGCTAAGTACAATCAAAGAAATAAAATGTAAAAGCAATAAATCCATAGAAAATGCCCTCGATGGTCATGTCGATGGTCTTGTGAAGAGTCCTCTACTCGTCGCAAGGGATCCTTTGTCTGGCCTAGGATACATCTCGCCGGATCGGTGCCGACGAAAGCTCTCCAAATAACCTTCTTCCAAACAACGAGCGATGTCAGAGCCGTAGAACCTCTCCAAAACCCTAGCCAATATCACTCAAAACCCTAGCCGAAGCACTCTCTCAAGTTGGGGAAAAGGTGGAGAAAAGAATACTGAAATCGGGGTTGAATCGGCTTTAAATAGGGCTGGAATCGGGTGACCACACAGGCCTGTTGATTTTACACACGCCCATGTGGAATTTCCACATGGGCATGTATAATTTCCACACGCCCATGTGGATTCTTTGAATTCATGTTTTCTCAGCCAGCTGTAAACAGTGCTGCTACAGTACTTGCTCCATTGCTGTTACAGTACCCTGCTACAGTATCCGTCCTGAATAGCTTCCCGAATCCATGCTTTCATCGTGGTAACGCAAACGGGTGACAAGTTGGTGGAGCTTTTGTTCTATGTGCATAAGTCGGAATGCTCGAGTGTGACTGCCCTTGTGCCCCTCAAAATGGATGTACCAACTCGAATATGAGGAGGTTGGCACACACTCTAGCATCTCACACCCGACCTATGTCTTTGCGTTTGAACTTTAGCAAGATTTTTCCTAAAATCGGTGCATTATTATCCACATTGGCTTCTTTCGTTCATAATCGGCCTCACAACCCTACCTGCACGAAAGTAACATAAAAACACACATATTAATGTAAAAACGTGAGAAAAGTAATGCTCAACATAAGGAATAAACGCTTCGCATTCATATCGTACAAGCACTTATCAGGACCTTCCACCTGTACCAAAGGGTTAGGTCTATAATTAGGAAGAGATTTATCACTTGGAATCCCTAGACCTCATTGCAACTCTATTCGAGTGCGAGGCTGAGAGGTTATCTAATCTCTCCTCCGGGACATGTATAAAGTTAGGCATAGTTTACCTAAGGTTTGGGACTATGTATTTAAGGATTTCCACGACTCACCATTGCATCAATTTGGAAGCATAATAGAGGGTTCTTGCACTTGAAACGATTGTCCTAGGCGGAGCATTATCTGAGTACCCCATCTTTATCGTTTGCCTTACCTCCTCCTTTACTCGTGCTTTCTTACTCGTTGTTTTTACTTTTGAGAATTGAATCATTGTCACACTTATCACTATTGATCTTTCACATAGATAAGAAGCGGATTAAGTGTTTTTATTCCCTACTCCCTATGGATTCGATATCAGCTCATCTGGGATTATTACTTTGACAAACCCGTGCACTTGCGGGATATACGCAAGGGGACCTTGTCACAATTAGTCAAGGCCACCACTCTAGGAGAAGTTAGAGTATCTGACTTCTTGCTCAATGACTCAACTTGGGCCACCAATAAAGTAACTGCATTAATCTCATGAAGTCTGGCTACCTTTTTTCTGTCTCTTGTGTTCAACTGATAACTATCCATAGCCTTTTCTTTAATGAGATGTCCGGCTTCTTTAGGTGTCTTGCTTCCTAAAGTACATCCTACTCCTACATCAAGTAACTGCCTTATGCTTGGGTCAAACCATTGTAAAATGTTTGAATGATCATCCACTGGGGGAACCCATGTTGAGGATATTTTCGCAGGAGTTCTTTGACCCTATCCCATGTCTCAAAAAGAGACCCCAATTCCATTTGCGCAAAAGAGGATATTCATTACTGAGCTTCGTAAATTTTCTAGGAGGGATATATCGGGCAAGAAAAGCTTCAACCATCTCCTCCCAAGTAGTGATCGATGCTTTACGTAATGAATGTAGCCACTGCTTTGCTATCTCCTTCAAGGAAAATAGGAAGACCCTCAACCTGATAGCATCATCCATAACTATATTAATCTTAAGCATGTCGCACACTTCCAAGAAGTTCTCAATGTGGTTGTTCGTATCTGACACGTCTGTATATGAGTGTAAACCGCAAGTGTACGGGTATCAAAGTAATAATCACAGATGAGTGGGTATCGTATCCATAGAGAGTAGGGAATAAAGACACTTGACTTGTTTCTTAACTAATGTGGAAGATGAATAGTGATAAGTGTGACAAAATATGAAATAACGAAAATAAAAACAATAAGATAGAAGGTACAAGTAAAGGAGAAGGTAAGGCAATCGATAAAGATGGGGTACCCGAATATTGATCCGCCAAGGACAATCATTTCAAGTGCAAGAAAACTCTATTATACTTCCAAATTGATGCAACAATGAGTTGTCAAAATCCTTAATTACATGATCCCAAATCTAAGGTCAACCATTCCTAACACTATACATGTCCCGGAGGAAAGATTGAATAACCTCTCAACCTCGTACTCGCATAAAATTGCAATGAGCTATAGGGATTCTAAGTGATAAACCCTATTCCTACGTATAGACCTAACACTTTGGTCCAGGTGAAAGATCCCTAGCCACAATTAAGCCATAGATACTAAAATCACGTTAATGCTTCACTCCATTGCACTCGCAACTAAGCCCCAGTGGAAAGTCATCCCTTAGCCCATTCACTCTATTATGGCCGTAAAGAATTCTTAGAACGTGGCGGTAGGATAGATCACACCGGAGGGAAAAGGGATGCTCCGCTACATCTCGACTCACCCTCTCTACCGTCTCCAATCTAGCTTTGTCTAACTCTCATGGTGTGTCACTCACTCACAAGAGTTGCCAAGAAGAACTCTCAACCCTAGTGTCACTCTAGGGGAGATTCATACAATCAAGTCTCCAAGATTGGAACTCATAATAAACATCAATTAATTGAAAGCATAATAAAGAGGTTTTATGAAATGAATACATCCTAGGGTTCACAAATACCCAAGTACCCACTAAGGGTTTAGCTCTCCATGGAGCTAGATACAATCAATGAAATTGAATGTAAAAACAAAGCATCCATAGAAAACCCCCTCATTAGTCATGGCGATAGTCTTGTGGAGAGTCCTCTACTCAACGCAAGGGTCCCTTTTGTCCGGCTTAGGATACACCTCGACGGATCGGTGCGATGAAAGCTCTTCCACTAACCTTCTTCCAAATGGCGCGTGATGTCGGAGCCGTAGAACATCGCTCTCCCACTAACCTTCTTCTAAACGCCCGTGTGGATTCTCTGTTTTTCTGTTTTCTCGGCCGGTTGTGAATAATGTTGTTACAGTATTTTTATCACACAAGCACTTATCAGTATCCTCATCGGCCAAACCATTAAACTGTGCCGACTACTATATCATCTGGATGAATGCTGGCTTTAGCTTAAAATTCTAAGTTGTAATCGGTAGTCGTTCAATACTAGACTGTTGCCCAGAACTACGGGTTTGGCATAATCTAAGATTGTCCTCTACTACTCATTCTATTCTTCCATGTTATCTAACCCTTCACCTTCTATCTCAACTTGATTTGACTGTTCTTACACAGGTTCTTTACCCAATCTACGAAATGTTCATTCAAGTGCAGGATCTAGTTCAACCAATATCGAAGGATTCCCTCTGGTCATAACCTAAGAGTTGCAACCAAAGAAAGAAAAACGAATCATAATGATGGAAGAATAAGAAAATGTGAAATAGAATAAATGGTAAATAGCTAAAATACCAAATAGCAAAGTGTTTCTAAAATGTCTATTTCCTAGCAATGGTGCCAAAAACCTGACAACACCCTTTGTGTGTGTCCTGTAAGTGCACGGGTTTATCAAAGTAATAATACCCTGGTGAGTGGGTGGACGTCAAAGAATAGTGATTAGAAGCACAAAGATTGCTATCTAACAAAAGTGAAGATGAATCAATAGTGGTGCAAACAAAATCAATGCAAATAGAAACAAGTAAAGAAAAAAAAGAAACGCAAGTAAATGATAGGAGAGTCAGTGGACAAAAAGTGGGGCACCCGAACATTGCTCACCCAGGGACTATTGCTTCAAGTGCAAGACCAACTATTATGTCTCCAAACTGATGCTTTATGAGTCATGGAAATCCTCAAATACACGGTCCAAAACCTAAGGTCAACCGTAACTAACCCTATACTATACCCTGGTGAAGAAATCCCTCAGTCTCAACACCTCACATTATGCAAAGTTACTTAAAGCTCTAGGGACTCCAACTGATAAACCCTATTCCCTAATATAGATCAAACCCTTTGGTCCAAGCGAAAGATCCCTACTCACAATTAAGCCTCAGCACTAAGGATTATTTCAACGCTTCACTCTGCTGCTTGCGCAACAAAGCCCCAGCAAAGTTTATCTCTTCGACATCACTTTATTATGACCGTAAAAAACTCTTGGAACACGAAGGTAGGATAAATCACATCAAAGGAGAAGGGGACGTTCCGCTACCTCTCGACTCACCCTCTCGACCTTCTCCAATCTTGCTTTGTTTAACCCTCATGGTATATCACTCACTCGCAAGGATTACCAATGTAGGCACTTAACCCTAATGTCACTCTTAGGGAAAAAGAATTTAACAAGCATTCAAGATTGAAACTCAGTTAAAGACATCAATTAAAGAAACATAATAGAAAGGTCAAAGAATCAATATCATCCTAGGGTTTACAAGTCCAAGTACCCACTAGGGGTTTAGCTCTCCATGGAGCAAGATACAATTAGTAATGAAATCGAAAGTAAAAACATGTAATCCATAAGTAAAAAATCTCCTCAATATTCATGTCGATGGTCTTGTGGAGTAGCTACGTCTTTTCCAAAGGTTCCCTCGTCAAGCCTGGTGCACACCTCGCCAAATCGGTGCTGACGAAAGCTTCCCCAATAACTATCTTCCAAAGGAATGTAGTGTTGAAAGTCATCAAATAACTCCTAAAGCATTGCCAAAGCCTCTCCAAACACTAGCCGCGAGCGCCTCCAAAGATGAGAAACGATGGGCAAAGAGATGGGAAAACGATCCTCAAAATAGGCTAAAATCGTGACTTAAGTAGGGTTGGAACTGGGCATCCACACGCCCATGTGAATCTGCAATAATCAATTTTTCAGCGGCTGACAAGGTCCCCTTGCGTATATCCTGCATGTGCACGGGTTTATCAAAGTAATAATCCCAGGTGAGCGGGTATAGAATCCACAGGGAGTAGAGAATAAAAATACTTAATTCGATTCTTAGCTATGTGAAAGATCAATGATAAGGAGTGTGATAATAATTCAATTCTCAACAATAAAAGCAACAAGAAAGAGAGAAAAAGTAAAGAAGGGGGTAAGGCAATTAATAAAGATGGGGTACCCGGATAATGCTCCACCTTGGATAATTGTTTCAATTGCAATAACCCTCTATTATGCTTCATAATCAATGCAATGGTGAGTCATGGAAATCCTTAATTACATAGTCCAAATCTAAGGTCAACTATGCCTAACTCTATACATGTCCCGGAGGAGAGATTAGATAACCTCTCAACCTCGCACTCGCATAGAGTTACAATGAGCTCTAGGGATTCCAAGTGATAAATCTCTTCCTAATTATAGACCTAACCCTTTGGTCAAAGGCGGAAGGTCCCTAACCACGATTAAGCCCTAGATACTAAGATCACCTCAACGCTTCACTCCATTGCACGCGCACCTAAGCCCCAGTGGAGGGCCATCCCTTAGACCATTCACTCTATTATGGCCGCAAAGAACTCGAGGAACGGATGTAGAATCTATAACGTCGGAGGGGAGGGGATGCTCTGTACCTCTCCCGACTCACCCTCTCAATCCCTCTCCAACATAGCTTTTGTCTAACGCTCTGATAGTCCGTCACTCACCGCCAAGGTTACCAACAAGAACTCTCAACCCTAGTGTCACTCTAGGGAAATGTTCATACAATCAAGCATTCAAGGTTGGAAAATCACAATAAACATCAATTTATTGAAAGCATAATAAAGAGATTCAAAGAAACGAATACATCCTAGGGTTCACAAATACCCAAGTACCCACTAGGGGTTTTAGCTCTCCATGGAGCTAAGTACAATCAAAAAAATAGAATGTAAAAGCAATGAATCCATAAAAAAACCCCCTCGATGGTCATGTCGATGGTCTTGTGGAGAGTCCTCTACTCATCGTCCAAGGATTTTCTCATCCGCTATAGGATACTCCTCGATGGAAGCTCCCCTAACAACCTTCTTCCTAAGGAATGACGATGTCGGAGCCATAGAACCTCTCCAAAAACCTAGCCAATACTCCTCAAAACCCTAGCCAAAGCCATCTCTCAAGTTGGGGAAAAGATGGAGAAGAGAAGCCCAAAATCGGGGCTGATTCGGCTTTAAATAGGGCTTGAATCGGGCGACCACACGGGCGTGGATGCTTCACGCGCCCGTGTGGAATTTCCACACGGGCGTGGCTAATTTCCACACGCCCGTATGGATTCTCTGAACTCTTGTTTTCTCGGCCGGCTGTGAACAGTGCTGCTATGGTACTTGCTACCGTGTTGCTATAGTGCTCTGCTACAGTATCTGGTTTGAATAGCTTCCCGAATCCATACCTCCGTCGGAGTAATGCAAACAGGCACACGTTCACGTCGTTGATCACTTGCTTCTTCAATGATAGGCAAGTTGGTGGAGCTCTTGTTCTATGTGCATAAGTCGGAATGCTCGAGTGTGAGCGCCTTTGTGCCCTCCAAATGGATGTGCCAAACTCGAATACGAGGAGGTTGGCACATACTCTAGCATCTCCATCCGACCTATGTCTTCGCGTTTGAACCTTAGCAAGATTTCCTCCAAAATCGGTGCATTGTGATCCACATTGGCTTCTTTCCTTCATGCCTCGGCCTCCACAGCCCCTACACGTAGAAGTAACATAAAAACACACTATAAATTGCATGCGATATGAATGTGAAGCGTTCATTCCTTATGTTGAGCATTAGCATTTTCTCGGGTTTTTACACTAATATGTGTGTTTTTATGTTGCTTCTAGTGGGTAGGGACAAATGAGCCGGTATGAAGGAAAGAAGCCAATATGGATCACAATGCCCAATTTTGGAGGAATCTTGCTAGGCTACAAATCTTTAGAGACATGGGTCGAGATGGAGATGCTGAGGTATGTGCCAACCTCCTCGAAATCGGTTTGAGCACATCTGGAGGGGCACAAAAGGCGATCACCTCGGCTATTCCACTTCTGCACATGAACAAGAGCTCACCAACTGCCTATAGTGAAGGCAAGTGATCCGGATGCGAGCGTGTGCCCGTTCTTGCGCTCGAGATGAAAGCTGTGGATTGGGGAGTCATTGGGGCAGGATCTTGGAGGCGGGGCGATGTAGCAAACACTGCGGTGGCAAGTCACAGTAGCGACAATGTTCCGACAGAAAACAGGGTTCGAGAGAATCCCTGCAGATGTGTGGGTGATCACGCCCGTGTGCGAAGATTCACGTGACGGCGTGAAGCGATCCACGCCCTGTGAAGCTGCGCAATTCAAGGCCTATTTAAAGCTGAATCAGACCCGATTTTAGGATTCTCTTCTCCATCTTTTCCCCAACTTGAGAGAGGGACTTCGGCTGAGGGTTTTGAGGGTATTGGCTAGGGTTTCTGAGGCGTTCTGGCTCCGACATGGGTCATTCACTCGGGAGAAAGTTGGTAGGGGAGCTTCCATCGGGCGTATCGTGATCTGGGGACGAGGGAATCCTGGACGACAGGTAGAGGACTCTCCACAAGACCATCGACAAGACGCATCGAGGGGGTTTCTTTATGGATTCATTGCTTTTGACATTCTATTTCTTTGGATTGTACTAGCTCCATGGAGAGCTAAACCCCTAGTGGAATGCTGGTATGATGAACCCTAGGGATGTATTCGTTTCTTTGAATCTCTTTAGTATGCTGTCAATAAATTGATGTTTATTGTGATTTCCAACCTTGAATGCTTTGCTTGTATGAACATTTCACCTGAGCATGGGAGTTGAGGAGTTCTTGTGTAGCGCGTTGGCCAGTGAGTGACACACCCGCGGCGTTAGACAAAGCTATCGTTGGCAGAGGTTGAGAGGGTGGTCGAGAGGTGCAGGGCATCCCCTTCGATCGAATTTAGCTCCCGCTCTGGTTCTAGTTCTTTGCGGCCGTAATAGGGAGTGAATGGTCTGAGGATGACCCTCGGCCAGGGGCTTAGTTGCGGCGTGCAGATGGAATGGCGTTGATGTGATCTTGGTATCTGGGGCTTAACGTGAGTTAGACCTTTTAAGCGCTCGACCAAAGGGTTGGGTCTATAATTTTGAAGAGATTTATCACTTGGAATCCCTAGAGCTCATTGCAACTCTATCGTGAGGTCGCGAGTTGAGGGTTATCTAATCTCGCTGATCATGTATAGAGTTAGGCATAGTTGACATTAGATTTGGACTATGTAATTAAGGATTTCCACGATACACCATTGCATTGATTAGGAAGCATAATAGAGGGTTCTTGCACTTGAAACGATTATCCTAGGTGGAGCATTATCCGGTGCATCTTTTATCGATTGCCTTACCTCCCTCTTGTACTTTTGCTCTCTTACTTGTTGTTTTTATTGTCGAGAATTGAATCATTGTCACACTTATCACTATTGATCTTTCACATAGCTAAGAATTGAATTAAGTGTTTTTATCCCCTACTCCCTGTGGATTCGATACCCGCTCATCCGGGATTATTACTTCGACAAACCGGCGCACTTGCGGGATATACGCAAGGGGACCTTGTTATCTACATCTAGGAGGGGGGTTTATCACTTGGAATCCCTAGAACTCATTGCAACTCTATACAAGTGCGAGGTGTTGAAATTGTTCGATTTCTCCTCCTGTATATCGTATAGAGTTAGGCACTGTTGACCTTAGTTTTGGGATCGTATATTGAAGGATATCCATAAGTCATTAATGTATTAGTGACCTTCCGCCTGGACCAAAGGGTTAGGTCTATAATTAGGAAGAGATTTATCACTTAGAATCCCTAGAGCTCATTGCAACTCTATGCGAGTGCGAGGTTGAGAGGTTATCTAATCTCTCCTCCGGGACATGTATAGAGTTAGGCATAGTTGACCTTAGATTTGGGACTATGTAATTAAGGATTTCCATGACTTACCATTGCATTGATTAGGAAGCATAATAGAGGGTTCTTGTACTTGAAACGATTATCCTAGGCGGAGCATTATCTAGGTACCCCATCTTTATCGATTGTCTTACCTTTTACTTTACTTTTGTTGTCTTACTTGTTGTTTTTATTGTCGAGAATTGAATCATTGTCACACTTATCACTATTGATCTTTCACATAGCTAAGAATCAAATTAAGTGTTTTTATCCCCTGCTCCCTGTGGATTCGATACCCGCTCATCCGGGATTATTACTTCAATAAACCCGTGCACTTACGGGATATACGCAAGGGGACCATGTTATCTATATCTAGGAGGGGGGTTTATTACTTGGAATCCCTAGAACTCATTGCAACTCTATACAAGTGCGAGGTATTGAAATTGTTCGATTTCTCCTTCGGTATATCGTATAGATTTAGGCACTGTTGACCTTAGATTTGGGATCGTATATTGAAGGATATCCATATGTCATTAATGTATTAGTTAGGAAGCAAAATACAGGGTTTTGCACTTTAAACGATTGTCCTATGCGGAACAATATCTGAGTACCCCATTTATATCGATTGCCTTATCTCTCCTTTACTTGTGCTTCTCTTTCTTCTCCCTTTTATTCTTGTTTACATTACTTCTTGTCGACAAAATCATTATTCATCTTCAATTGGTTAAGAAACAATTTAAGTATTTTTATTCCCTTCTCCTTGTGGATATGATACCCACTCACCTGGGATTTTTTTTCTTGACAAACCCGTGCACATGCGGGACATACGCAAGGGGTGTTGTCAAGTTTTTTTACGACATTGCTGGGGAGTAGGCATTTAGAGATACTTTGCACTTTGTTTTCTTAGCTATTCATTCATTTATTCTATTTCACATCTTCTTATTCTATTATTGTTCTGATTTGTTTTCTCTCTTTTGGTGCAGCTCCAGGTTATGACCCTAGGGAACCCTTCGATATTGATTGAAGGAGATACTGAACTTGAATGTAAACTCAAAAGAAGGGGAAAAGAACCTATGCAAGAACCGTCTAATCAAGCTAAAATAGAAGCGGAAGGGTCAGATAATATGGAAAAACAGAATGAGCAACAGAGGGCACTTTCTGATTATGCTAGACCATCAGTTTTGGGTACACAATCTAGTATTGTGCGACCCCCAATTACAGCTCGGAACTTTGAGTTTAAGCCAGCATTCATCCAAATGATTCAGCAGTCAGTGCAGTTTAATGGTTTAGCCGATGAGGACCTAAACAAACCACATAGAGAACTTCTTATAAGTTTGTGATATGCTGAATATTAACGATGTATCGGATGATGCTATTAGATTGAGGGCTTTCCCATTCTCTCTCAAGGGATGCGCCAAGCAGTGGCTCCATTCCTTGCCCAAAGCCTCCATCATGACATGGAATGAGATGGTTGAAGCTTTTCTTGCTAGATACTTTCCTCTGGGGAAGTCGGCCAAGCTTCGCAATGATATATTGTTGTTTGTACAGATGGAGTTGGAATCATTATTTGAGACATGGGAGCACTTCAAAGACCTTTTGCGGAGGTGCCCACAAGACAGATTTCCCAAATGGGTGATTATTCAGACTTTCTATAATAGGTTTAATCTGAGTACAAGGCAATTGCTAAATGCCATCGCAGGAGGTACAATGGGGAGTAAAACCCTGGAAGAAGCCCAACAGTTAGTAAAAGATATAGTCATGAACAGTTATCAGTGGAATGCGCATGAAAGGAAAAAGGTGGCCATGCTCAATGAAATAGATGTAGTCACTTCTTTGGCTGCCCAAGTGGAATTATTGAGTAAGAAGTTAGACCTTCTAACTTTGAATAGAGTGGTAGCCAAGACTACTTACACCGGATATGGTGGATGACATGCTCCATCCGATTGCCTGATCTTTATTGGTGATGCATCTTCGGCGGAGAAAGTTGACTTTGTGGGTAATGCAATGAGGAACCGGGGGAATCCATATAGCAACAGCTACAATCCAGGTTGGAAGAGTCATCCCAATTTTTTGTGGAGTAACCAAGGATCACAAAAGGTCATGGCACCACCGAGTTCCCAAAAACAACAAGCCTCGAATATGGAGAACCGAGTTTCAGGCTTAGAGACCCGAATGACCGACTTAGAGAAGGCCTTGACTAGATTTGTGCAATCATCGAATACACGGTTTCAATCAATCGAGGCTACACTTCGCAACCACACCGCTTCTTTGCACAAAAATGGGGCAAATTTCAAAGTCTCTATTGAAGAGACCACAAGGAAGCTTGCCAAGTAATACCGAGACCATTCCTAGAGAGTATACGAAGGCGATCACTTTGAGAAGTGATCGTCTGGTTGAGGATAGGCTTCTTAGTGAGAAGCCCAATGTAGAAGCACCTGAGGTCATATAGGTTAAGGAGGGAGCAAGCAAAGAGAAGGAGGTGGCACCCCCACCTTCCAAGCCAAGAATCCCTTATCCCTCTAGATTGAAGAATGACCAAGCAGACGAACAATACAAGAAGTTCCTGGGTTTGTTCAAGCAACTGCACATTAATATTCCCTTTCTTGAGGCATTGTCTTGCTGACCAACAAGAGGAAGTTTGAGGAGAGTGCCTCAGTGATTTTAGATGCCTCTTGCTCGGCGGTCTAGCAAAAGAATATGCCGAAGAAGAAGAAAGACCCTTGGAAGCTTCATCATTCTGTGCAACATTGGCAATTTGTGTGAAGAAATGACATTGGTGGACTAAGGGGACAGTATCAACATCATGCCATATACTTTCTTTCAGAAGCTAGGCTTGGGAGAGCCTAGGCCCACTCAGATGACATTGCAATTGGCGGACCGAATGGTGAGACATCCGAGGGGTATCATTGAAAATGTTCTTGTCAAGGTGGACAAGTATATATTTCCTACAGACTTCATAGTGTTTGACATCAATGAGGATGCGGATGTTCCTTTGATACTTTGGAGGCCATTCTTACGCACTTCCAAGGCATTGATTGACATGGACGGTGGGGAGTTGACACTGAGGGTTGGAGATGATAAGCTTACATACCGCCTCGCCAAAGCCATGTGACATTCTCTTAACTTCAATGATACTTTGTATTTTCTCAATACTACTAATGAGATTATTGATGAATATGTGCAAGAGTTGTTTAATCCAGACCCATACGAGGGTTTGCTCGACCAAGAGGTGGACAATGAAGAAGTAATGATGCTTGGTTTCGAGGAGCAAGTACCATCTATCCCGGGAATCATGAAGAAGGTGCTCCGGAAGATGAAGAGGGCAAGGAGATGCCACAAGAAGCGCCGTAAGGCTATTTGGGATGTGCACAAACCGAACAAGTTGGATGAACCTTTGTTAAATGGTAACAAGCCCGATGATTCCCCCTCCACCTTCAATAGACTTTGCTCATCATGCTTTCAAGTTATGGGTAAGAGAGCAACCTTGATCTATGAACCCCCGTGAGTTAAGAAAAGGTACGTCAATCTTAGTGATATTAAATAAGCACTTCTTGGGAGGCAACCCCAGTGTTTACTGTTTTCTTAGTTACTAGTTTAGTGTTTGCATGAATAAAACGTTGAGTGTTGGTGTCTATATGTTTTGATACTTTGCTGTGTGTTTTCTTGTGGATTTTTGATGTCATCGTGTGCTTTCATGAGGATTTGGCGAAGTTTTTGGTCGTGCGAGCTAGTTTCTCATGTTTTTACTGGTATATTTTGCATAATAGGGCAGGCTCTGAGAGTGTATACATGTTCAAGAATTTTCTACAGAGCTTAGAGTGTTTTAAGGCATCTAGAGAAAACGCACAGGCATATGGAATTTCCACATGCCCATGGATTTGCACTGTGAGCTCATCTAGAGAATCCACAGGGATGTGGACTCGTCCCTATGGGAGACCTAGCAACATCCGCACGCTAGTGGGTAATTTCCGCACGGGTGTGCGTCTTCCTGTCGAGGCTTATCAATTTTTCCCAAGAATACACAGGGAAGTGGACTCGCCCTTGTGGGTGATCCCGTGATTTCCACACGCCCATGTGGATGTGTAGAATTCCAAGAGACATGATTTTCCTTTAAAAATCTCATTGAAATTTTCATCAAGTGCCCTTCCAGATACTCAAAAACCACTCTTGATCAATTTCCACACCGAATTCGAAGTTCTCATACACATTTCATCGGTAAACCTTTTGCTCTCTCTCTTATTAGCAATTCTTATTTTTATTGGATTAAAAGTGTTGAGTTGCGGCAATTTTCACTTTATAATGGTTTATGCATGTGTGGAAAGAGTTTAGACATGGTTTTAAGGTGTGCTTTGGGAGTATTGATATGCAGCCATGCGATTTTCATGCCCCGCCGATCCAAACGGGCATGTGGAATTTCCACACGACCGTGTGGAATTCTGCAGTATTGTTTCTAGAGCTTCGTTGATCATTTCCTCATCAATTATTATAGATATGGCATCTTATTCGAAGAAGCGAGAAGTTAAGCATCCCAGAGAGACCCCACCTGAGCCAGTACACATGGAATTCTTGAGTTCCGAGCATCAAGCTCGATTTGAGAGACTATTGGCACTCAGTTTTAGTCAGTCTCATTTTGTGGATTTGAGTGTGCTGAGAGAGATTTAGCACGGTAATGAGCTAGCTGATGAGATTGACGAGATGCTCGCAGTGGGAAGTTGGAGGAGACTATTGACAATCTGAGAACCAGTTATCCACGCATTGACGCTAGATATGCTGGCGTCCTTCGAATTTGATCAGCCATATGGGAGATTTGACACCGTTGATGCTATACAGTTCTGAGTATTCGGACATCCATTTTGTATAAGTGTCACTGAGTTCTCCATTCACATTGGTTTGATTGACGAGACCTATACAGTTACAGAGTAGTATGGACGCTTGCCGACGGATTTCTCGGGTACATTGACTCCACAGCAAGTGTATTGAATTTTGTGTGGATATGGCCATTATGAACCAGGAGTGTCCAAGGCCATCAGCCTATCCCGGCTGAGCTACAGATACTCACACTCAGTCCTCAGCAGGTCTGTGTTAGATCGAGATGACAACACAGCTGTTTTGAGCAAGCAGGACTTACTCTATTTGTACTCCATGGTCTGCAATTTACCGATTCACCTAAGACACATAGTAACAGAAGTCTTGAGGCACCAGGGCCACTTTGCGAGAGTGGGAGTATTATTCACTGGTCGTGCCTTCCCCTCTTAGATTTGATACGATTAGGATGATGGGGTTGGTGCGTCGATGTGGGCCTGGAGCATATAATATAGCTAGGCTACCCCAGAGATTGCTGAGGGTAGAAGGGATGCAGCGGAGGGTTCATGACAGGTTCCCGAGCCTCAATTCGCACCGATGGGGTCCGGAGAACCCTTGGCAGCATAGGAGACATTCTGGTGCTTGGTACCCATTTTTACTCCTTCTCGAGCCCATGATTATTTTGGGAGGCTCGAGAGTGTTATGGGCGATCTTCGGACTGAGATCGCGGAGGTCCAGGCTGTCCAGGTTGCACAATACGCGGAGCTAATGCTGCGTATTGATACTGTACTGCAGCTATTAGAGAAAGATGCATCCTCGCCTTTCATCAAGAGACCGAGGACCCCTCTGGCATCACCACCACTATTTCTTTTCTTACGCATTTCATTTTGGACTTGTATATTCAGAAAGGACTTTCCTTCTGAGTTTATTTTCATTTTGATGTCTCGAGTTGTATTCATAGCTTTATCTTTTATTTACTCGAGTTATTTTTGTTTTATTGAGCTTCACTGAATCTCCTCGTGTATGCATGCAGATCGTCTTGTCAGTATAGGAATTGAGAACTAGTCATGGACACGACCAAGGTGTTTTGGCACTTGGCCGTGTGTGCTTCACAACACGTTGGAACATCACTCCCAAGGATTTACCTCCATCAAATGCAACACTAGGAGTCAGGGGAGTATTGTTTTGATTGCTTCTCCCACATATATTCTTGATTGATATATTATGAGTGAGCATGCATGTGTACTCTGGGGATAATGTACAACTTAAGTGTGGAGGGGAGTTTCATAGTGCACATGTCTTTTATATTAATTTTGATTGACATACATGCTCACATAGCTAATGGAGGTTCGACTTAGTTGCAATGATTATATTCTTGAATTTAGGAAAATTTTTAACATTGAATGTTCTCATGCTCTAGTTCTTGCTTGAATTTCTAAGAATTTTTGCCAAATTGACACTTGTTGCACTACTCGCTCCTTAAACACTTTTGGAAACTCAAGTTTGATGTTAAAGGGACTAGTTATAGTTGTTTATTTTGATAATTGTGAAAAAAATGGAAAAAGGAAAAATAAAAACAAAATAGTTTTATTGTTTGGTTGTGCATGTTGGGTGGAAAGAGCTACCACCTATGAAGTACGAAGCTACTTTCATAAGTTAGATGCTAGTTATGCTCTAATGAGAGAAAGAGCTATCTAATAGAATGAGTGAAAGATACCACTCCGGTAGAAAGAGCTACCACCTCGAAAGTGTGAAAACCACCTTAGCGTTCGCTTTGGAAAGGGTTACCTTAGAGGATGTGTGAAGCTACTACCATCTTCTTAATTTTTGTTACTTTGTGTAGATGAATAAGTCTCTTACACTTAGAATTTTGAGGAGTATACTTTGGGTTGTGACAAGATCCCCTTGCGTATATCCCGCAAGTGCGAGGGTTTGTCGAAGTAATAATCCCGGGTGAGCGGGTATCGAATCCACAAGGAGTAGGGAATAAAAATACTTAATTCGATTCTTCGATATGAAAAAGATCAATGATGATGAGTGTGATAATGATTCAATTCTCAAAAGTAAAAGCAACAAGTAAGAGAGCAAAAGTAAAGAAAGGGGTAAGGCAATCGATAAAGATGGAGTACCCGGATAATGCTCCACCTAGGATAATTGTTTCAAGTGCAAGAACCCTCTATTATGCTTCCTAATCAATGCAATGGTGAGTCATTGAAATACTTAAATACATAGTCCCAAATCTAAGGTCAACTATGCCTAACTCTATACATGTCCCGGAGGAGAAATCGAACAATCTCAACACCTCTCACACGCATAGAGTTGTAATGAGCTCTAGGGATTCCAAGTGATAAATCTCTTCCTAATTATAGACCTAACCCTTTGGTCCAGGTCGAAGGTCTCTAACCACAATTGAGCCCTAGATACTAAGATCACCTCAACGCTTCACTCCATTGCACGCGCAACTAAGCCCCAGCGGAAGTTCATCCCTTAGACCATTCACTCTATTATGGCCGCAAAGAACTCGAGGAACAGAGGTAGAATCTATCACGCCGGAGGGGAAAGGCAACGCTCCTGTACCTCTCGACTCACCCTCTCAACCCTCTCCAACCTAGCTTTGTCTAACGCTCGTGGTGTGTCACTCACTCACAAGGTTACCAACAAGAACTCTCAACCCTAGTGTCACTCTAGGGGAAATGTTCATAAAATCAAACATTCAAGGTTGGAACTCACAATAAACATCAATTTATTGAAAGCAAAATAAAGAGGTCCAAAGAAACAAATACATCCTAGGTGGAGCATTATCCGGGTACTCCATCTTAATCGATTGCCTTACCCCCTTCTTTACTTTTGCTCTCTTACTTGTTGCTTTTACTGTTGAGAATTGAATCATTATCACACTCATCATCATTGATCTTTTACATAGCTAAGAATCGAATTAAGTATTTTTATTCCCTACTCCCTGTGGTTTCGATACCCGCTCACCCGGGATTATTACTTCGACAAATCTGTGCACTTGCAGGATATACGCAAGGGGATCTTGTCAAGTTTTTGGCGCCGTTGCCGAGGACCTAGGCGTTTAGAGATACTTTGCACTTTGTTTTCTTAGCTATTTCACCACACATTCTATTTCACATCTTCTTATTCTGTCATCGTTCTGATTTTCTTTTTCTTTCTTTTTGGTGCAGCTCCAGGTTTTGACCCGAGGGAATCCATCAATATTGATTGAAGGAGACCCTGAGCTTGAACGTACACTCAGAAGAAAAGGGAAAGAACCTGTGCAAGAACAGCATAATTCAGCTAATTTGGAAGCAGAAGAATCTGAAAACATGGCAGGACAGAATGACCAACAGCGAACACTATCTGACTATGCCAGACCTTCAGTGTTGGGGACACAGTCGAGTATTGTGCGTCCCCCGATTACAGCTCAGAACTTTGAGCTAAAGCCGACATTCATCCATATGCTGCAGCAGTCCGCACAATTTAACAGTTTGGACGATAAGGATCCAAAAAGTCACATAGAGAGCTTTCTCGAGGTGTGCGATATGCTGAAGATAAATAGGGTGATGAATGATGCCATCAAATTCAGAGCCTTCCCATTTTCCTTGAAGGGGAGAGCGAAGCAGTGGCTACACTCATTACCTAGAGCATTAATTACTACATGGGAGGAGATGGTAGAAGCTTTTCTCGCCCGTTATTTTCCTCCCAAAAAATCAGCAAAGCTTAGGAATGAGATCTTGTCCTTTGTTTAGTTGGAATTGGAGTCTCTATTCGAGACATGGGAAAGGTTCAAGGAACTCCTGAGAAAGTGTCCGCAACACGGATTCCCGGAGTGGATGATTGTTCAAACCTTTTACAATGGTTTGAACCCGAGTACAAGGCAACTCTTGGATGCTGCAATAGGAGGTTCCTTAGGTAGCAAAACTCCCGATGAAGCTCATCAATTAATTGAGGAAATGGGGCTAAATAGCTACCAATGGAATGCTAGGGAGAAGAAAAAGGTGGCCGGTCTCCATGAAATTGATGCGGTAACCTCATTGGCGGCGCAAGTAGAGAGTCTTAGTAAGAAGCTAGATCTCATAGCTTTGAATAGAGTTGCGGCCGTGACCAATTACACTGGTTGTGGTGGAGGGCATGCTCCCTCCGATTGCCCGATCGTTGTTGGTGATGTTTCTTCGATGGGAAAAGCGTTGCCTTTGTAGGTAATGCCATGAGACCTCAAGGGAACCCATATAGCAATACTTACAATTCAGGTTGGAAGAATCATCCCAACTTTTCATGGAGTAATCAAGGACCACAAAAGGCCATGGGCCACCAGGTTTCCAACAACAACAACAAGCCCCTCAAGTGGAAAACAGAATTTCAGGCTTGGAAACCCGAATGACGGATTTAGAGAAGCACTTGGCTAGATTTGTTCAATCTGCAAATACACAGTTTGAATCAGTCGAGGCTACACTTCACAATCACATTACCTCTTTGCACAACATAGAAAATCATGTGGGGCAAATTGCGAAGTCTCTCTCTGAAAGGCCACATGGAAGTTTACCAAGCAATACGGAAACCAACCCTAAAGAACATGTGAAGGCGATCACTTTAAGAAGTGGTCGTGAGGTTGAAGGGAGGTTTTTCAGTGAGAAGCTGAAAGAACACGCACCCGAGGTTGTAGAGGTTGAGGAGGGAGCAAAGAAAGATAAAGAGGTGGCATCCCCACCTTTCAAGCCAAGAATCCCTTATCCCTCTAGATTGAAGAATGACCAAGGGGATGAATGGTATAAGAAGTTCCTGAGTTTATTCAAGCAACTCCACATCAACATTCCTTTTGTAGAGGCATTAGCTCAAATGCCTAAGTATGCGAAGTTCCTGAAAGATTTGTTGATTAACAAGAGGAAGTTGGAGGAGAGTGCTTCAGTGATGCTAGATGCTTCATGCTCGGTGGTGCTGCAAAAGAACATGCCGAACAAGAATAAAGACCCCGGAAGCTTTATCATTCCGTGTAACATTGGCAACTTAGGTAAGGAAATGGCACTGGCAGATTCAGGGGCAAGTATCAACGTCATGCCATACACTTTCTTCCAAAAGCTAGGCTTGGGAGAGCCTAGGCCTACTCGGATGACTTTACAATTGGCGGATTGGACGGTGCAACATCTGAGAGGAATCATTGAAGACGTGCTTATCAAGGTGGACAAGTATATTTTTCCGGTTGACTTTGTAGTGCTAGATGTCGATGAGGATGCGGATGTACCCTTGATACTTGGGAGACCATTCTTACAGACTTCCAAAGCATGGATTGACATGGACGGCGGAGATCTCACATTGAGAGTTGCAGATGACAAAACTCACTTACCACCTTGCTGAAGCCATGCGGCATTCTCTCTATTTTGATGACACTTTGTATTTTCTAGACACTATTGATGAGCTTGTTGATGAATACATGGAGGAAATGTTCACCCCGGATCCATATGAAGGTTTGTTCGACCAAAAGGAGAGCAATGAAGAAGTAATGATTCTTGGGTGGGCTAATGAAGTAACATCTACCCTGGGGATGGTGAAGAAGGTGCTCCGGAAAATGAAGAGGTCAAGGAGACGCCATCAAAAATGCTCCAAGACTGTTGGAGACGTACATGAACCAAGAAAGTTGGATGAACCATTGCTAGACGATCCGAAGCCCAATAATACACCCTCTACCCTCAAGAGACTTTGCTCATCATGCTTTCAAGTCATGGGTAAGAGGGCGACTTTCATTCATGAACCCCCGTGAGGTAAGACAAGATACGTCAAGCTACGTGACGTTAAACAAACGCTTCTTGGGACGCAACCCAAGCAATTACTGTTTTCTCATCTTTTAGTTTAGATTGTTTGCATGAATAAATTGTTAAGTGTTGGTGTCATAATTTTTAGATGCTTTTGCTGCGATTTTGTTGTGGGTTTTTAAAATTCGTCGTGTGTTTTGTGAGGAATTGGCGAAAGTTTGGGCATTTGAGCTCTATTTCATATTTTTCAATGGTAAAATTTGCATAATAGGGCAGGCTATGAGTGTGTAAACATGTTCAGAAATTTTCTGCAAAGCCTGCAAATTTTTCCAAGTCATCCAGAGAAAACACACGGGCGTGTGGAATTTCCACACGCCCATGGGGGTTGCACTGTGAGCTCATCCAAAGAAGGTGATAAGGTCCCCTTGCTTATATCCCGCAAGTGCACGGGCATGTTGAAGTAATAATCCCGGGTGAGCTGGTCGAATCCACAAGGAGTAGGGAGTGAAAATACTTAATTTGATTCTTAGCTATGTGGAATATCAATAGTGATAAGTGTGAAATTGATTCAATTCTCAACAATAAAAACAACAAGTGAAAGAGCAAACGTAAGAAGAGGGTAAGGCAATCGATAAAGAATGGGGTACTCGGATAATGCTTCACCTAGGATGATCGCTTCAAGTGCAAGAACTATCTATTATGCTTCCTAATCAATGCAATGGTGAGTCGTGAAAATCCTTACATACATAGTCCCAAATCTAAGGTCAACTATGCCTAACTCTATACATGTCCCGGAGGAGAAATCGAACAATCTCAACAACTCGCACTCGCATAGAGTTGCAATGAGCTCTAGAGATTCCAAGTGATAAATCTCTTCCTAAATATAGAACTACCCCTTTGGTCCAGATGGAAGGTCCCTAGCCACAATTAAGCCCTAGATACTAAGATCCTCTCAACGCTTCACTCCATTGCACGCGCAACTAGGCCCCAGTGGAGGTTCATCCCTTAGACCATTTACTCCATTATGGCCGCAAAGAACTCAAGGAACGGAGGTAGAATCTATCACGTCGGAGGGGAAAGGGGACGCTCCTGTACCTCTCGACTCACACTCTCAACCCTCTCCAACCTAGCTTTGTCTAACGCTAGTGGTGTGTCACTCACTCACAAGGTTACCTACAAGAACTCTCAACCCTAGTGTCACTCTAGGGGAAATGTTCATACAATCAAGCATTCAAGGTTGGAACTCACAATAAACATCAATTTATTGAAAGCATAATAAAGAAGTTCAATGAAACGAATACATCCTAGGGTTGGCAATCATCCAAGTACCCACTAGGGGTTTAGCTCTCCATGGAGCTTAATACAATCAAAGAAATCGAATGTAAAAGCAATGAATCCATAAAGAAACCCCCTCGATGATCGAAGCTCCCCTACCAACCTTCTTCCTAATGGAATCACGATGTCGGAGCCGTAGAACTTCTCCAAAACCCTTGCCAATACCCCTCGAAACCCTAGCTGAAGTCCTCTCACAAGTTGGGGAAAAGATGGAGAAAAGAATACCAAAATCGGGGCTGAATCGGCTTTAAATAAGGCTGGAATCGGGAAACTCCACAGGCGTGGACAATACACGCGCCCTTGCGGAATTTCCACACGGGCGTGGATAATTTCCACATGCCCGTGTGGATTCTCTGTTTCTCTGATTTCTCGGCTGGCTGTGAACAGTGGTGCTACAGTAATTGCTATAATTCCCTGCTACAGTCTTCGACCTGATTAACTTCCCAATTCCATACTTTCATCGGGGTAACGCAAACGGGCACACGTTCACGTCGTGAATCACTTGCTTCTTCAATGATGTACATGTTGGCGGGGCTCTTGTTCTTATATGCATAAGTTGGAATGTTCGAGCGTGACTGCCTTTGTGCCCCTCCAAATAGATGTGCTCACTCGATTGCGAGGAGGTTGGCACACACTCTAGCATCTCACACCTGACCTATGTCTTCGCGGTTGAATCTTAACAAGATCTCCTCCAAAATAGGTGCATTATGATCCACATTGGCCCATTTCCTTCATACTCGGCCTCACAACCCTACCTGCGTAAAAGTAACATAAAAACACACATATTAATGTAGAAAATTGAGGAAAGTAATGCTCAACATAAGGAATGAACGCTTCACATTCATATCGCACAAGCACTTATCAGAAGGCACAGGGGCGTGTGGCTACCCCTGTGGACGACCATGCGACTGTCACACGCCCGTGGGTAATTTCCGCATGGGCGTGTGAATTCATGCAGAGTTGGGCAGTTTTTCCCGAGAGCACACAGGGGCATGGACTCGCCACTGTGAGCGAGCTTGTAAACCATGCACTGGCATGGGGAATTTTCACACGCCCGTGTGAACTCTGAAGATGAGTTCTCTCCATCCCGAGAAGACACAGGGGCGTGTCGCTGCCCCTGTGAGTTTGGCATGTGAATGTCCACGACCGTGGAGAATTTCCGCACGGGCGTGTGAAACACTTAGTATTTTTCTCGGATGTCCAGGAAAGCCACAGGGGGCGTGTGGCTGCCCCTGTCGGTCGGGGGCATGGGCATGGATATTTTTCACATGCCTGTGCAAGAGCAGTCAGAGGCAAAGGAGCGTTTTCCCGAAAGAGCACAGGGGCGTGTGCACGCCCCTGTAGTGCTTTGAAAGTGAGGCGCACAGGCGTGGGGAATTTCCACACGCCCGTGTGGATGCACAGAACGCCAAAAGTTGTGAAGTCTGTTTAAAAGAGGATAGTTTCTCTCCCTCTTCATGATTTCTATTCACCTGAAAACACTCTCACGGTATTCTCCGAGTTCAGAGTGCTAATTTGGTGGGATTTTAGTGAAGTTTTCTGGCCGGTTCTTCATTGTCTTACTGCATCGCGTCGATTATGGAACCTAGGTCAAAGAAGCAAGCTGATAAGAGACCACATGAGTCATCTCCTGGGCCCGAGGGCATGCGGTTTTCAATTCCAAAGCATTAGGTTCAATATGAGCGCCTGTCGAGGCTTCGTTTTGGGCTGACTCGATTCTTAGACATGACTATATTGCGAGATCTGTAGGAGGGAGATGAGTTTGCTGATGAGATCGAGGATCTCATTTAAGAGAGTGGATGGCGGCTGTTGTTGACGATTAGAGAGCCAGCCATCCGAGAGTTTGCACTTGAGGTGCTCTCATCATTCGAGTTTGATAGATCGTATGCGAGCTTCGACAGTGTGGACACCATTCAGTTCAGAGTATTTGGACACCACCATAGCTTGAGCATTACATAATTTTCAGTATTACTTGGCTTGTACGAGGAGGCATTCATAGACACAGAGGAATATGCGCAGTTACCGACTGATTACCCTGGAACCTTGACCACGCAGAGAGCTTACAGAGTGTTATGTGGTCAAGGTCCGTACGAACTGGGGGTGTCCAAGGCCACGTACCTTTCCCGATCAGCATACAGATACTTGCATGCCATTATGAGTAGGTCGGTGAATGGTCGTGGTGATAGCACTGGTGTCCCTGAGTGCTCGGGGAGCTACTCTACTTGTACTCGATTGTACAGCGCGTACCGATTCACTTAGGGCACATCCTGGCAGAGTACATCAGACATCAGGGACACTATGCTAGACTGGGAGCGATCTTCTCGGGCCCCTACATTACAAGATTAATGCTTGGCATGGGTCTCTTGGATTCGATTCGCGGGGTCGAGAAGATGAGTGTACCTGCTCCCCTGAGTCTAGAGACGATGCGGTTGATGGGCATGGTCTGCAAGGTTCGGACAGGGGTTTTTGCTTTAGTACTACCAGCTCCAGAGATAGCCGGAGATGAGGGTGATGAAGCTGGAGCATCTCAGCCCTCTCCCGAGCCTCAGCCAGCAACGATGGAGACAGAGGCACCTCCAGTGGCAGAGGAGCCATCCCCAGTGCATATGTTTTCACCATCTCGAGCCAATGATCTCTTTGAGAGGCTCGAGAATGATATAGGGGTGGTCCGAGCTGAGGTCACCAAGATTAGGGCTATGCAGGCTACTTAGTACACAGAGTTCATGGCACGTTTCGATGTGATACAACAGATTTTAGAGCGAGATGTCACCTCATCATTTTTACTATGGCCGAGGACTCCTCAGGCCCCCGTAGTTCCTCCAACACCTCCATCCTCGGCCCCAGCGCCGGTGGACCCACCATGTGCATCTCCAGCAGCAGCAGCAGCATAGGAGCCTAAGAGCAGCACCGACACTTGACTTCTCCTTTACTTTCTTGCATTTTATTTTATTTTTCTTGTTTTTAGACTTGTTCACTCAGAAAGGATTATCCTTCTGAGTTTATTTTCATTTTTTGCATCATCGAGTTGTATTCATTACTTCATCTTTTATATACACTCGAGTTATTTTGTCTTTATTGAGCTTCACTGAACCCCCTCGTGTATGCGTGCAAATGGTCTTGTCTTCTTGGGAATTGAGATTAAGTCATGGACACGCCCAAGGTGCTGAGACACTTGGCCGTGTGAGCCTCTCAACCCGTCGGAACACTACTCCCATGGAATTAGCTTCATCAAACGCAACACTAGCAGTCAGGGGAGTATTGTTTTGATTGCTTCTTCCACATTTGCTTTTGAATGATATATATATTTTGAGTGAGCTGGCATGTGTACATTGAGGACAATGTACAACTTAAGTGTGTGTGTGGGGGGGGAGTTTCATAATGCGCACATCTTTTCTATTATTCTTGATTGATATATGCTCACATAGCCAATGGCGGTTCACCTTAGTTGCAATGATTGTATTCTTAAGTTAAGGAGAGTTTTTAACATTGAATGTTTTCATGCTCTAGTTCTTCCTTGAATTTTTAGGATTTTTTACCCGATTTACACTTAGTGCACTACTCACTCTTTGAACACTATTGGAAACTCATGTTCGATGTTAAAGGGACTAGTTAGGTTTATTTTCTTGTGCTAAATTCTAAAAACAAAAAAAATGATGAAAATGAAAAGAAGGAACATAATAGTTTTATTGTTTATTTTTGTTTGTTGCGTGGAAAGAGCTACCACCTATGAAGTATGAAGCTACTTTCATAAGTCGGATACTAGTTATGCCCTAATGAGAGAAAGAGCTATCTCATAGGATGAGTGAAAGCCACCACTCGGGTAGAAAGAGCTACCACATCGAAAGTGAGAAAGCCACCTTAGCGGCCGCTTTGGAAAGGGCTACCTTAGAGGATGTGTGACGCTACTACCATCTTTGAAATTGTTGTCACTTTTGTAGATAAATACGTCCCTTGCACTTAGAACTTTGAGGAGTATACCTTGGGTTGTTTTGAGTAAGTTCACACACATACAC
This sequence comes from Dioscorea cayenensis subsp. rotundata, assembly GCF_009730915.1. Taxonomy (NCBI): domain Eukaryota; kingdom Viridiplantae; phylum Streptophyta; class Magnoliopsida; order Dioscoreales; family Dioscoreaceae; genus Dioscorea; species Dioscorea cayenensis. The sequence continues at coordinate 16,198,279 of NC_052480.1, read as the reverse complement.
GAAATTTGGGTTTGTTGTCCTTTTTTATTCAAGTTTTTAGGTAGAGCATTGATTTTTTCATATTTAGTGTTGAAATTTTCCTTAATTGTAGAATACTTTCATTGTATACCTTGGTGAACCTAAGGCCAAGCACTTTCAATATTTTCTTCATTAATGAACAGAATGTTTTAATGTTTGCTTGAGGACAAGCAAAAGCTTAAGTGTGGGGGAGTTTGATAAGAGCTTGTGCGATACGAAAGCGAAGCGTTCATTCCTTATGTTGAGCATTACGTTTCTCGGGTTTTTACACTAATATGTGTGTTTTTATGTTACTTTTATGCAGATAGGGTTGTGAGGCCGAGTATGAAGAAAATAGGCCAATGTGGATCATAATGCACCAATTTTGGAGGAAATCTTGCTAAGGTTCATACGGGAAGACATAGGTCTATGTGAGATGTTAGAGTGTGTGCCAACCTCCTCGTATTCGAGTTTGGCACATCCATTTGGAGGGGCACAAAGGCAGTCACACTCGAGCATTCCGACCTATGCACATAGAACAAGAGCTCCACCAACGTGTACACCATTGAAGAAGCACGTGATCCACGACGTGAACGTGTGCCTGTTGCGTTACCCCGATGAAAGTATGGAGTTGGGAAGCTATTCAGGTCGAATACTGTAGCAGAGCACTTTGGCATATATTGTAGCAGCACTGCTCACAGCCGGCTGAGAAACCAGAGAAACAGAGACTCCACACGGGCGTGTGGAAATTATTATAATTTTTTTTTTGGAACTCACAATAAACATCAATTTATTGAAAGCATAATAAAGAGGTTCAAAGAAACAAATACATCCTAGGGTTCACAATACCCGAGCACCCACTAGGGGTTTAGCTCTACATGGAGCTAAATACAATCAAAGAAATAGAATGTAAAAGCAATGAATCCATAAAGAATTCCCTCATCCGGTATAGGATACGCCTCGACTCGTCGTCCAAGGATTCCCTCATCCAGTATAGGATACGCCTCGACGGAAGCTCCCCTACCAACCTTTTTCCTAAGGAATGACGGTGTCGGAGCCATAGAACCTCTCCAAAACCTTGGCCAATACCCCTCGAAACCCTAGTCGAAGCCCTCTCTCAAGTTGGGGAAAAGATGGAGAAAAGAATACCAAAATCGGGGCTGATTCGGCTTTAAATAGGGCTGGAATCGGGCTACTACATGGACGTGGATGCTCCACGCGCCCGTGCGGAATTACCACACGGCCGTGGATAATTTCCTCACGACCGTGTAGAGTCTCTGTTTCTCTGGTTTCTCGGCTGGCTGTGAGCATTGTTGCCACAATATATGGCACAGTGTTACTACAGTGCTCTGCTACATTATTCGACTTGAATAGCTTCCCAACTCCATACTTTCATCGGGGTAACGCAACGGGCACACGTTCACATCGTGGATCACTTGCTACTTCAATGGTGTACATGTTGGTGGAGCTCTTGTTCTATGTGCATAGGTCGGAATGCTCGAGTATGACTGCCTTTGTGCCCTCCAAATGGATGTGCCAAACTCGAATACGTGGAGGTTGGCACACACTCTAGCATCTCACATCGACCTATTTCCATCATACTCGGCCTCACAACCCTATCTGCATAAAAGTAACATAAAAACACACATATTAGTGTAAAAACCCGAGAAACGTAATGCTCAACATAAGGAATGAACGCTTCGCATTCGTATCGCACAAGCACTTATCAGGTTGACTTGAGTGAGTTTACACAAACTTACACGATTTCGGGTTTGTTGTCCTTTTTTATTCATGTTTTTATCTAGAGCATTGATTTTTTGTATTTAATGTTGAAATTTCTCTTACTTGTAGAATGCTCTCTTTGTATGCTTTGGTGATCCTAAGGCCAAAAACTTCCCATATTTCCTTCATATTTGCTTGAATGTTTTTAATTTTTGCTTGAGGACAGGCAAAAGCTTAAGTGTCGGGGAGTTGGATAAGTGTTTGTGTGATAAGAATGTGAAGTGTTCTTTCCTTATGATGAGCATTACTTTTATCAGATTTTAGCGCTAATACTTGTGCATTTGTGTTACTTTCATGCATATAGGGTTCTGAAGCTGAATGTTAAAGAAAGAAGCTAATGTAGATCGTGAACACACTATTTGGACGAAATCTTGAGAAGGACCAAATTCAAAGACATAAGTTGGCTTCAAGATGCGCGAATGTGTTCCAACCTCCGTGTATTCAAGCTAGCACAATGATTTTGAGGGGCACAAAGGCAGTCACATTTGAGTATCCCGGCTTGTGCATTAATAGCAAGATTTTTACCAATGAGGTCGTTTATTGAAGAAGCAAAGTGATCTATGACGTAAACATGTGTCCGTTGACGTTACCTTGATGAAAACATGGATTTAGGAGTGTTTCGGAGTAACTGTAGCAAGTACTGTAGCAAAATACTGAATCAATTTACTGTAGCAAGTAATGTTCACAGCCGGCCGAAAAAGAAAATTCCAGAGAATCCACACAAGCGTGTGGAAATTATCCACGCTCGTGCGGAAAATCTACAGGGGTGTGTGGATACCCAATTCCAGCCCTTTAAAGGCCGATTTCAGCCACTATTTTAGCATTCTTTCCTCTATTCTTCCCCAACTTGAGTGAGGGCTGCGGCTAGGGTTTTAAGAGGTATTGACAAGGGTTTTGGAGAGGTTCTATGGCTTTGACATCATACTCCACTTGGAATAAGGTTATTGGGATCCTTGGAAGAGTCGAGGCTTCTCCACAAGACCATCATCACGACTATCGAGGGGGTTTTCTATGGATTACATGCTTTTACATTCGATTTCATTGTTGATTGTAACTAGCTCCATGGAGAGCTAAATCCCCTAGTGGGTACATGGACTTGTTACCCTAGGATGTATTCGTTTCATTAAACCCTTTTATTATGCTTTAATAAATTGATGTTTTAATTGAGTTCCAATCTTGAATGCTTGATTGAATGAATACTCCCTTAGAGTGACACTAGGGTTGAGAGTTCTTATTGGTAACCCTTGTGAGTGAGTGACACACCACGAGAGTTAGACAAATATAGATTGGAGAAGGTTGAGAGGGTGAGTCGAGAGGTAGCGGAGCATCCCCTTTCCCCTCCGGTGTGATTTATCATACCTCCATTTCCTCGAGTTCTTTGCGGTCATAGTAGAGTGAACAGACTAAGTGATGACCTTCCGCTGGGGCTTAGTTGCAGAGTCAATGGAGTGAAGCATTGAAGTGATTTTAGCACATAGGGCTTAATTATGACTGGGGAAATTCAACCGGGACCAAAGGGTTAGGTCTATATATAGGAAGAGGGTTTATCACTTGGAATCCCTAGAACTCATTGCAACTCTATAGATTGTTCGATTTCTCCTCCGGGACATCGTATAGAGTTAGGCATGGTTGATCTTAGATTTGGGATCGTATATTGAAGGATCTCCACCACTCATTAATGCATTAGTTAGTAAGCATAATAGAGGGTTTTGCAGTTGAAACGATTATCCTAGGCGGAATAATATTCGAGTATCCCATTTATATCGATTGCTTTATCTCACCTTTACTTGTGCTTCTCTTTCTTGTCTCTTTTATTCGTGTTTACATTACTTCTTGTCAACAAAATCATTATTCATCTTCAATTGGTTAAGAAACAATTTAAGTATTTTTATTCCCTACTCCCTGTGGAAATCATACTGACTCACCTGATTTTATTACCCGATAAACCTGCGCACTTATGGGACATACACAAGGGGCGTTGTCAGCAACAGAGAACACTTTCTGATTATGCCAGATCCTCAGTTTTGGTCACACAATCATGTATTGTGCGACCCCCGATTACAGCTTCGAATTTTGAGCTAAAACCGGTATTCATCCAAATGATTTAGCAGTCAGCGCAGTTCAATGGTTTGGCCACTGAGGACCCTAACAATCACATCAAGAACTTCTTGAAAGTTTGTGACATGCTAAAGGTTAATGGTGTTTCTGATAATGCTATTAGATTGAGGGCTTTCCCATTCTCTCTCAAAGGAAGGGCCAAGAAATGCCTTCATTCCTTACTAAAAGCATCCATCACGACTTGGAATGAGATGGTCGAAGCTTTCCTTGCGAGATACTTCCCTCTAGGAAAGTCAGCAAAGCTTCGTAATGAGATATCATCATTTGTTCAGATGGACCTTGAGTCCTTGTTTGAGATATGTGAGCGATTCAAGGACCTCTTGCAAAAGTGTCCGCAGCACGGATTTCCCGTAAGCATTGTAATACAAATTTTTACAATGGGTTGAATCCGAGTACAAGACATCTTCTAGATGCCGCCGCAGGAAATACAATGGGGAGTATGATAAGTACTTGTGCGATAAGAATGTGAAGCATTCTTTCCTTATATTGAGCATTACTTTTCTCGAGTTTTAACTCTAATATGTGTGTATTTATGTTACTCTCATGCAGGTAGGGTTGTGAGGCCGATTATGAGATAAAGAAGCCAATGTGGATCGTAATGCACCAATTTGGAGGAAATCTTCTAAAGGTTCAAAACCGAAGACATAGGTCGGGTTCGAGATGCGGGAATGTGTGCCAACCTCCTTGTATTCGAGCTAGCACAACTATTTGCAGGGGCACAAGGGCAGTCACATTAAAGCATTCCGACTTACGCATAAAGAACAAGGTCTCCACCAACATGTCCATTATTGAAGAAGCAAAGTGATCCAAGACATAAACGTGTGACCGTTTGCATTACCTCGATGAAAGCATGTATTTGGGAATATTTTGGGCGGGTACTTTAGCAGGGTACTATAGCAAACACTGTAGGAAAAATACTATAACAGCACTGGTCACAGCCGGCCAAGAAAATAGGAAAATAGAGAATTCACACGGGAGTGTGAAAATTCCACACGACCATGTGAAAAAACCACAGGAGCACTCACAGGGGCGTGTGGATTCCTGATTCCAGTCCTTTAAAAGCATATTTCAGCCCCGATTTTAGCATTCTTTTCTCCATCTTTTCCCCAACTTGAGAGAGGACTGTGGCTAGGGTTTAAGAGGTATCGGCTAGGGATTTGTAGAGGTTCTATGGCTCTGACATCGTGCTCCGTTTGGAGGAAGGTTAGTGGGAGAGCTTTCATCTACACCGATCCGGCGAGGTGTATCCTAGGCCGGACAAAAAGACCCTTGCGACGAGTAGAGGACTCTCCACATGACCATCGTCACGACTATCGGGGTGGTTTTCTATGGATTCTATACTTTTACATTCGATTTCATTGATTGTATCTAGCTCCAGGGAGAGCTAAACCCCCTAGTGGGTACTTGGGTATTTGTGAATCCTAGGATGTATTCATTTCGTTGAATCTCTTTATTATGCTTTCAATTAATTTATGTTTATTGCGAGTTCCAACCTTGAATGCTCGATTGTATGAATACTCCCCTAGAGTGACACTAGAGTTGAGAGTTCTTGTTGGTAAACCTTGTGTGTGAGTGACACACCACGAGAGTTAGACATACCTAGGTTGGAGAGGGTTGGGAGGGTGAGTCGAGAGGTAGCGGAGCATTCCCTTTCCCATCTGGTGTGATTTATTCTACCTCCATTTCCTTGAGTTCTTTGTAGTCATAGTAGAGTGAATGGGCTAAGGGATGACCTTCCGTTGGGGCTTAGTTGCGGGTGCAACGGAGTGAAGCGTAGAAGTGATCTTAGCATCTAGGGCTTAATTGTGGCTAGGGACCTTCCACCTGGACCAAAAGGTTAGTTCTACATTTAGGAAGAGGAATTATCACCTGGAATCCCTAGAGCTCATTGCATTTCTATACGAGTGCAAGGTTGAGAGGTAATCCAATTTGTCCTCCAGAACATCTATAGAGTTATGCATGGTTAACCTTAGATTTGGGACTTTGTAATTTAGTATCTCCATGACTCATTGTTGCATCAATTAGAAAGTATAATAGATGGTTCTTACACTTGAAACGATTGTCCTAAGTGGAACAATATCCAAGTACCCGCCTTTATCTATTGCCTTACCTTCTCCTTTACTTGTGCTCTCTTTCTTGTTGCTCTTACTTTTGTTATTACACATCTTGTGACACATATTACTATTCATCTTTCAGATAGTTCAGAAACAAATTAAGTGTTTTTAGTCCCTACTTCCTGTGGATTTAATACCCACTCATCTGGGATTATTACTTCGACGACCCCGTGCACTTGCGGGACATACGCAAAGGACGATCATCAGAGTAAGACCCCTGAAGAGGCCCGATAATTGGTAGAGGACATGGCCATGAATAGCTACCAATAGAATGCTCAGGAAAGGAAGAAAGTGGCCGGACTCCATGAAATAGATGTAGTTACTTCTTTGGAGGCCCAGGTGGAATCATTGAGTAAGAAATTAGACATTCTAACTTCTAATAGAGTTACACCCGTGACTACTGATAAGTGTCTAAATGTAGATGTTTTCATGTATATATCGTATTCACTTTGCATGTATTTTGTGAGGTTTGATGCCCGTTTTATGTTTAATCATCTACTATTTGTTTTTGTAGGGCATAAGGAAGCCATGGAGAACAAGAAGATATCATTTGGGCTAAAAAGAGAAGAAAAGCAGAATTTCATACTACCCCCATACTACCCGATGATGGGGAGACGTATCTACTATAGCGCAGATTGATTTGAAGTGTCGCCCTGATTTCCATACTACCGAGTATGGGGGCCGTATGCACCCCGTATGGATCGCGAATCCAGGGTTTTTGGGTGCTATACGACCTCCATACGACCCCCATACGACCCGTATGCCTCGGGGGGGGGTATAAATACCAACTTTTAGGGCAGAAAAGAAAACTTTTTGGCTGGCCCTTTTCTTGGCCCACTTTGGGAGAGCACTATGGAGATTTTGGGCGACCTTGGGAAGGAGAAGTAGGGCAAAGGAGCTAGAAGATCATCCAAGCCCAAGGTCCAAGATTCTCAAGGCAAGAAGGCAACATCATTCAAGGGGAGATCTACCACGATTTGAAGAAAGGAGACCCACGGCTAGAGGAAGCGTCATTTGGCACTCTTTTGGCGGGGAAAGCGTTATTTGGCACATTCTTCACCTCCTCCTTCACCATTTCATCTAGGGAGTGTCATTTATGCTTTTGTTTCATGTTTTGTTTGTTTGTATTGTTTGTTGTGGGATGATGACACACTAGACCCCCAAGGCCACCGGGTGTTGGTGAACCTTGGGGGGTTTTATCATGTATTATGGATGATTACTTGTTAATTCTATGCTTGGGTAATTTTGAGATCTAATCCATTGTTTTCATGCTAAGTGCTACACTAAGGAGAAATCCGTGGCTCTTTTATGAGTAATGCATGTAGATGTGACTTGCTCGCATGTATTAGATCATGAATGGATTGGAAGGGGATACTTGTATCATCACGCCGAGAAATTGGGTGTTTGGTAGCCCTTCATGTAGGTTTAATCCGAAGAAGAGTAGGTTTATTCCTAAGTGAGATTTCCTCGTACTTAATGCAATCATAGGAATGTAGATTTGGAAGAAATTCCTATCTATGTTTGTATGGGATTAGGGTTCAATCGCCGAGAAATTGGGGTTGTTCTAATCTTGGAATCTCACGGTCCATTTTACCGTTGCATCTTTAGATCATCATCCATGTTGCATGATAACCCCTCAAGGGGATCCTCATCCATAGGCCTTTGCACCTCATTGATTTTCTTGCTTGCTTATTGCTTGTTCTCTTTAATTTGGTCATAATCTTGTTTTAGTTTTAATTACTTTTAGTAGTGTAAAACCCATCACTTGAGTTCTTAGGCTAGATAAAAGCTCGAGAAGGAGTAATAGGAGATCCTTAGCCCCGTGGAATACGATCCTCGTGTCTTCACACGAGGTATTACTTGGCGATCCCGTACACTAGCGGGGAAGCAATCAACTACTTTGCACCGGGTGTGGGGGAGGACATACTCTATCTGATTGCCCTATTTTTATTGGTGACACAACTTCGATAGAGGAAGTTGACTTTGTGGGTAATGCAATGAGGAACCAAGTAATCCATGTAGCAACACCTACAACCTGGGTTGGAAGAGTCACCCCAATTTCTAATGGAGTAACCAAGGGTAGAAAAAGGCCATGGCACCACCTGGTTTCTAACAACAACAAGCCACGAACATGGAGAATCGAGTTTCAGGCTTGGAGACCAGGATGACCGACTTAGATAAAGCCTTGACTAGATTTGTGCAATCATCGAATACATGGTTTCAATCGGTCAAGGCTACACTTCGCAACAACAACCACTTCATTACACAATCTAGAAAATCAAGTGGGGCAAAATGCAAAGTCTGTACCAGAGAGACCACAAGGAAGCTTGCCGAGTAACACCGAGACCAATCCAAGAGAACATATGAAGGCGATCACTTGGAGAAGTGGTCGTAAGGTTGAGGGTAGGCTTCTGAGTGAGAAGACTAATGTTGAAGCACCCGAGGTTGCGAAGGTTGAGGAAAGTGCGAACAAGGGGAAGGAGGTGGCACCCCCACCTTACAAGCTAAGAATTCCTTATCCATCAAGGTTGAAGAATGGCCAAAACGATTAGTAGTATAAGAAGTTTATGGGCCTATTTAAGAAATTGCACATAAACATTCCTTTTGTGGAGGCATAATCTCAAATGCCTAGGTATGCAAAGTTTTTGAAGGATCTTTTGACCAACAAAAGGAAATTAGAAGAAAGTGCATCAGTTATCTTAGATGTCTCTTGTTCAGCTGTGTTGCAAAAGAATATGCCGAACAAGAAGAAAGACCAAGGAAGCTTCATCATCCCGTGCAACATTGGCAACTTTGGTGAAGAGATGGCATTGGCAGATTGAGGGGCTAGTATCAACGTCATGCCATACTCTTTCTTTTAGAAGCTAGGCTTAGGAGAGCCTAGGCCCACTCGGATGACATTAAAATTGGTGGACTGAATAGTGAGACATCCCAGGGGCATCATTGAAAACGTGCTTGTCAAGGTGGACAAGTACATATTTCCTGTAGACTTTATAGTGTTGGATGTCGACGAGGATGCAGATATTCCTTTGATACTTGGGAGGCCATTCTTGCGCACTTCCAAGGTACTTATCGACATGGACAGTAGGGAGTTGACACTGAGGATGGGCGACGACAAGTTGACCTACCACCATGCCGAAGCCATGCGACATTCTCTTGTATTTGATGATACTCTTTATTTTCTTGATACTACCGATGAACTAATTGATGAATATGTGTAGGATTTGTTGAATCCAGACCCATACGAGGGGTTGCTAGACCAAGAAGTGGAGGAGGAAGAAGTATTAATTCTTGGTCTAGAAGAGAAAGTACCATCTACCTGGGGATTGATAAGAAGGCACTCCGAAAGATAAAGTGAGCAAGGAGATTCCACAAGAAACGCCCCAAGGCTGTTGGGATGCACAAGAATGGAACTAGGGTGACGGACCCACATGTGGTAACAAATCCAACAACTCCCCCTCTACCTTCAAAAGGCTTTGCTCATCATGCTTCCAAGTCATGGGTAAGAGAGAAACCTTCATCTATGAGCCCTCGTGAGGTAAGACAAGGTACGTCAAGCTAAGTGACATTAAACAAGCACTTCTTGGGAGGCAACCCAAGCATTTACTATTTTTCTAGATTATTAGTTTAGTGTTTTCATGAATAAGGCTTTCAGTGTTGGCATCTTTATTTTTAGATGCTATTGCTGTGATTTTCATGTGGATTATTTTCTGTTATCATGTGCTTAAATGTGTTTGGCGAAGTTTTTGGTTGTTTGAGTGATTTTTTGTGTTTTCTCTGGTATATGTTGCATTATAAGGCAAGCTCTGAGTATATTTGTATGTTCAGGAATTTTTTGTAGAGCCTGCAGAGTTTTCTAGGGCATCCAAGGAAAATGCAAGGCCGTGTGGAATTTCCACACCGCCGTGGGTCTCTTCTATGAGCTCATCCCGAGTGAACACAAGGGTGTGGACTCGCACCTGTGAACAACTTTATGACATTCACATGCCCGATGGTAATTTTCACAAGGGCGTGTATCTTCCTATGGTGGCTTAGAAATTTTGTCCGGAAAAGACACAGGGGCGTGGACTCACCCCTGTGGATGATCCTGTGACAAACGCACGGCCGTGGGTAATTTCCACACGCCTATGTGGATCTCTGCATAAGAGCTCTCCTCCATCCCGAGAATACACAGGGATGTGTGGGTGCCCCTATGAGCTGGACCTGTGATGGCCCACGCCCGTGTGGAATTTCTGTACTGGCGTGCGACATACTTAGAGAGTTTTCTTGATTGGACAGAGAAGCCACAGGGGCGTGTGTCGGGCTCTGTGGGTCGGGTACATGGGCGTGGGGAATTTCCGCACGCCTGTGTGGTTGCGTTTAGAAAAGGTAGAGTGTTTTCCCAATAGCACATTGGGGCATGCATCTGCCCTTGTGGAGCTCTCCCGCGGAGTCACACGGACGTGGGGAATTTCCACACACCCATGTGTATGTGCAGAATTCCAAGAGACGGGGGTTTTCCTTAAAAACTCCTTGTGTTTCTTCTTCATTATACTTTCAATCTCTCAGAAAACATCCTTAATCATTCTCCCGACCTCACACAGCTGATTTATAGGGATTTCTACTCAATTTTTCGACTGATTTTGAAGTTTTTATTTTCATCTCATCAGTAAGCCTTTAATACCTCTTTTATTCGCCATTTCTTATTTTTATTGTATTAAAACTAGTGGATGCGCTTCGGTTTTCGTCTATAAGGGTAATTGCATGCACAGAAGTAGTTTAGGAACGCCTTGGAGCTGTATATTTAAATTCTTGGTACGCAGCCGTGCTGTTTTCACGCCCCATGGATCCGCATGGGCTTGGGGAATTTCCACATGACCGTGTAGATTTCTGCAGTATTACTTTGTGAGCTGCTTTAATCGTTTCTTATTTAATTTTTGTAGATATGGCACCTTGTTCAAAGAAGCAAGAGGGTAAGTGTCCTAGGGAGACTTTACAGGAGTTGGCCCACATTAAATTTTCTAATCCCGAGCATCAGACTCGATTTGAGCGGTTATCGAGACTCGGATTGGACAATCTCGCTTCGTGGACTTGAGTACGTTTAGAGAGGTTCAGGGAGGTGATGAGTTGGCCGATCAGATAGACGAGCTGCTCACTGTGGGAAGCTGAAGAAGATTATTACCGATCTAAGAACTAGCTTTTCGCACATTGACGGTTGAGGTACTGGCATCCTTCTAGTTTAATCGGGCGTATAGGAGATTCGACAACATCGGCGCCTTACAGTTCAGAGCATTCGAACACCATTTCAACATGAGTGTCACTGTATTCTCAATTCGTATGGGCCTGTATGAAGATACATACATATATACAGAAGAGTATAGACACTTGCCGACCGATTTTCCCGGCACACTGACCCCACAACAAGCATTCCGAGCTTTATATAAAAAGGAGCAGTATGACCCGGGAATGTCTAAGGCCTCGTGGTTGTCCCGACTGAGCTACAGATACCTGCACTCAGTCCTTATCAGATCTGTTAATGGCAGAGGCGATAGCACAGGTGTTTTGAGCCGACAGGAGCTACTTTATTTATATTCTATGGTTCAGAACAAGCCGATTCACCTGAGGTACATAGTGGTAAACTTCATGAGGCACCAGGGCCAGTACGCTAGAGTGGGAGGATTATTCTCTGGCCCTTACATCACTAGACTCATCCTCGGGATGGGCCTATTGGACGCTATCCGAGGTGCCAAAAAGACTGTCGTCCCCTACCCCCTTGGCCTCGATATGATTAGGATGATGGGATTAGTGCGCAGATATGGTCCTGGAGCATACATTTTCACTATGCCTACCCCAGAGATCGCCAAGGGTCGAGGAGACGCAGCGGAGGATTCACAACAGATCCCCGAGCCTCAGCCTGCACAGATGGAGACTGAGGTTCCAGTACGTGTTTTCTTCTTCCCGAGCCTATGATTGTCTTGAGAGGCTCAAGGATGCTATGGGTGAGCTTCAGACCGAGATTACCGACGTCCGGGCTACACAAGTTACATAGTTTGCAGGGATGATGGCTCGTCTGGACACTGTACAATAGTTATTAGAGCGAGAAGCATTTTTACATTTCATCGGGAGACCGAGGACCTCCCCAGACCTGTCAGCATCACCATCACTATCTTCACCAGCACCATTCAATTTAGCACCAGCAGCAGCAGAGCCGACACCAGATGACACCGACACTTAATGCATCTTTCATTTTTTTACTTGTGCATTATATTTTGGACTTGTACCCTCAGAAAGGATCTTCCTTCTGAGTTTATATTTTATTTTGTCTTCATTGCTCTATCTTTTATATACTCGAGTTGTTTTTGTTTATTGACCTTCATTGAATCCCCTTGTGTATGCGTACTGATGGTCTTGTCATTATGGGAATTGAGACTAGTCATGGACACGGCAATTGTGCTTTGTGTGATAAGAATTTGATGTATTCTTCCCTTATTATGAGCATTACTTTTATCAGGTTTTAGCGCTAATACGTGTGCATTTGTGTTACTTTCATGCATATAGGGTTGTGAACCCGAATGATAAAGAAAGAAGCTAATAGAGATCGTGAACACACTATTTGGAGAAAATCTTGAGAAGAATCAAACGTGAAGATATAAGTCGGGTTCAAGATGGGAGAATGTGTGCCAACCTCCTTGTATTCAAGCTAGCACAATGATTTGGTGAGGCACAAAGGCAATCACATTCGAGTATCCCGGTTTATGCATTGATAGCAAGATCTTCACCAATGAGGTCGTTTATTGAAAAAGCAACGCGATCTATAATATAAACGTGTGCCCGTTGACGTTACCTTGATGAAAACATGGATTCGGGAGTGTTTCTGGCGGTACTGTAGCAGGATACTGTAGCATACCACTGTAGATATTTACTACTGCAGGTACTGTTCATAGTCGGCCAAGAAAATGAATTCAAAAGAATCCACATGGGCATGCGGATATTGTCCATGCCAGTGTGAAAATTCCAAAGGGTCGTGTGGATAATCCATAGAGGCGTGTGGATGCCCGATTCCAGCCCTATTTAACGCCCGATTCAGACCCGATTTCAGCATTTTTTTCTCCATTCTTTCCCCAACTTGAAAGAGGACCGCGGCTAGGGTTTTGAGAGGTATTGGCAAGAGTTTTGGAGAGATTCTACTACTTTGACATTGTGCTCCACTTGGAAGAAGGTATTGGGAGAGTTTTCGCTGGCACCGATCCGGCGAGGTGTATCTTAGGCCGGACAAGGGGACCTTTGGAAGAGACAAGGCTTCTCCACAAGACCATCGTCATGACTATCGAGGGGGTTTTCTATGGATTACTTGTTTTTACATTCGATTTCCTTGTTGATTGTAACTAGCTCCATGGAGAGCTAAACCCCCTAGTGGGTACTTGGATTTGTGAACCCTAGGATGTATTTGTTTCATTAAACCTTATATTATGCTTTCATTAATTGATGTTTTATTTAAGTTCCAATCTTGAATGCTTGATTGATTGAATGCTCCCTTAGAATGACACTAGGGTCGAGAGTTTATATTGGTAACCCTTGTGAGTGAGTGACACACCACAAGAGTTAGATAAATCTAGATTGGAGAGGATTGAGAGTTCATATTTGTAATTCTTTCCCCTCCTATGTGATTTATCCTACCTCCATTTCCTTGAGTTCTTTGCGGTCACAGTAGAGTGAATTAGCTGAGGGATGACTTTCTACTGGGGCTTAGTTGTAGAGGCAACGGAGGGAAGCGTTGAAGTGATTTTAGCACCTAGGGCTTAATTGTGACTAGGGACCTCTCACCTGGACCAAAGGTGATGAGTGTCTAAATGTAGATGTTTTCATGTATATATCGTATTCACTTTGCATGTATTTTGTGAGGTTTGATGCCCGATTTGCGCTTAATCGTCTATTATTTGCTTTGTAAGGCATAAGGAAGCCATGGAGAACAACAAGCTATCATTTGGGAGAAAAGAGAAGAAAACAGGAATTTCATACTACCCCCATACTACCCAGTATGGGGGCCGTATGCACTGTAGCAGCGGATTGATTTGGAGTGTTCTGCCCGATTTCCATACTACCCAAAGATGGGGGCTGTATGCACCCTCGTATGGATCGCGAATCTAGGGTTTTTTTGTGCTATACGACCCCCATACGACCCGTATGCCCTCGGGAGGGGTATAAATACCAACTTTTAGGGCAGAAAAAGAGGACTCTTTGGTCGGACCTTTTCTTGGCCGAGTTTTTGGGGAGATCACTTTGGGAGATTTTTGGGCGACCTTGGGAAGGAGAAGAAGGGCAAGGAAGCTAGAAGATCATTCAAGACCAAGGTCCAAGACTCTCAAGGCAAGAAGGCAACATCATTCAAGCGGTGATTTACCACGATTTGAAGGAAAGGAGACCACGGCTAGAGGAAGCGTCATTTGGCACTCCTTTGGTGGGGAAAGCGTCATTCGGCACATTCTTTCACCTCCTCCTCCACCATTTCATCTAGGGAGTGTCATTTATGCTTTTTGTTTCATGTTTTGCTTGTTTGTATTACTTGTTGTGGGATGATGACACACTAGACCCCCTAAGACCACCGGTGTTGGTGAACCTTGGGCGGTTTTTATCATGTATGTTGGATGATAAACTTGTTAATTCCATGCTTGGGTAATTTTTGAGATTTAATCCATTGTTTTTCATGCTAAGTGCTACACTAAGGAGAAAATCCGTAGCTCTTTTATGAATGATGCTTGTAGATGTAACTTGCTCACATGTATTAGATCATGAATGGATTAGAAAGGGGATGCTTGTATCATCACGACGAGAAATCGGGTGTTTGGTAGCCCTCCATGTAGGTTTAATCCAGAAGAGTAGGTTTAATCCTAAGTGAGATTTCTCGCACTCAATGCAATCGTAGGGAATGTAGATTTGGAAGAAATTCCTATCTATGTTCGTATGGGATTAGGGGTTCAATCGCCGAGAAATTGGGGTTGTTCTAATCTTGGAATCTCATGGTCCATTTTTACCCTTGCATCTTTAGATCATCATCCATGTTGCATGATAACCCCTCAAGGGGATCCTCATCCATAGGCCTTTGCATCTCATTGATTTTTCTTGCTTGCTTATTGCTTGTTCTCTCAAATTTGGTCATAATCTCGCTTTTAGCTTTAATTACATTTTAGTAGAGTAAAAATCCCATCACTTGAGATCTTAGGCTAGATAATAGCTCGAGAAGGAGTAATAGGAGATCCTTAGCCCCTGTGGAATACGATCCTCGTGTCTTCACGCGAGGTATTACTTGGCGATCCCGCACACTTCATGGGAAGCAATCAAGTTTTTTTGGCACCGCTGTCGGGGACTCTTTTAAGGAATTCTAGGAAACTTTTAGATTATTACTCTAGCCATTTCATTCTTTACTCATTTTATTTCATTATTGTTGTTATTTTTCTTTCCCTTTAATCTTAACTTTCTATCATCTTTCTTGGTCTTGCAAGGTACGGTGCATGACACATCCGTCTCGTTCGTACATCATGGCTAATCCGAACATCTAGTTGGAAGACTGCGTACATAGATTTGATGGTTCGATTAATT
>NC_052480.1:16042615-16181692 GCF_009730915.1 Dioscorea cayenensis subsp. rotundata | reverse complement strand
GGTCTCCTTATAGATGCACCGACTGGATGTGGTGCGGTGGGCTCGGCTCCTGCTGACTCACAGGTGTTGAATGTAATTGGGCGGTTGCACCTCAGTTCCTTCGCCAAGGAAAATTGTGAGCTTTTTGGACTTCCAGTGATGTGGTTGAGTGAGTGCCATTTGTTCTTACGCTTTCCTGCAAAACAAAAGAGCACATGAGTTAAGATATCTTTCATAGGATGTAGGAACAATGCCTTTACTTGTACTTTTTGCCTCAAAGATGGGAGGAGAATGGTTGTCCCCACTGGCGCGGCGAATTTGTGGGATCGAAAATCGCATCGGCGTCATGAAAAGGGACACACGGAATAATATATCGAGCACAAAATGTCATATTTGTTTTGTGGGTTCTTCCATTCCTAATAGAAGCAAGCCTCTATTATTAATTACCCTAGATTAGAAATCTTAGGAACCTCCGATTAAGGGCAAAAGGTACGAGTAAGAGCAAGAAGATTTGCGAATGATAAATCTTGTTATTTTATTATATAAACATATTTATTACATCACTTATATATATATATATATATATATATATATATATATATATCAAATTTATCATCACGCTCGCTGCATTACACGCTACTGCGTTGCACGCCGCTGCCTATGCCTTGTTGTCAATTTTAGATCTCGTTATTGCCTTGAGATTCGCCACTGCCTATGTTTTGTCACCACATTGCATGTCCTTCCATCATTTTGAAAAGTCTTTCTAATTACGGCCTTATATATATCGTCTCCATCTTTCGTATATCTAAGAAAAAGAATTACTACTGCCAGTGAATTGAACATTCTTGTTACTATACCCGACCAAGTAATTTTGTTGCTGCTCTGGTAAGTGCCATCGGTATTGGCCGAACCCCTTTTTTTTTTATTGCTACACATCCCATAGTCTTTATAATTCGTATCATTGTAGTCATCATCTTTTCAACATCACCAACATCCATCTTTACTAATCACGTATGACCCATATTTTTTTTAATACAAAAACAATTTTTGCATGCATGCATAGTATGATATAATGTTGGTAAATATTCATTCATCACTTTCCATTTTTAAAAAAGAAATGTGGGCCCATTATATTCCATACTATTTCTCATCTCATGCATCGTAGGGCATTCTTTTATTCATTTTATATTTTTTTATTTTTTTTGCTATTATTATTATTGTTATTATTTTTTTGCTTTCATGCACGTAGGCATATTTTCTCATTCTTTTATTTATTCTATATATGCACGTATGCATTTTTTAATTTTTATTTATATATTTTTTACTTGCATGATTTCTTGTAACTTTTCATCGCATCGCCTCATCATTTTTATTTTTATTATTTTATTTATATTATTAACACATGTTATCTTTTTATGGTAGGCCTCCTTTTCATTATTATTATTTATTTGATTTATTTGATTTATTTATTTTTATATATATTTTTTAAACACGCATGTAAATTTGCATGTGTTTTTTATAGTAGGGTGACGCGTATGCAACGTGTTTTGATCAAATAGTATTATTTTTTTATTTTTATTATTATTATTATTTTTTAGAGTGCAACTCTGAGAACTTTTCTTTTTTTCTTTTTTTTTTCTTTTTTGTGTAGTCTCTATTAGTGTGTGAAGGAAACCACAAAGACCACAATTGTAAGGGTTTGCAACATTTGCATGAGCTAAGAAAGGCAGCCTTCTCAAAGTTCTTCCACTTAATCCCTTGCTTGCTTCTGCAGCTTGATGCACAGTAATCTGAAGAAATGGCATGATCCTTCTGTTTCTTGCTTTGAGATATGCAGCTTTTCTTTTGAGGATGAATAGTTTAGAAATGGATGATCGTTTCCCGGTGTATGTGCTAAGATTCCAGCACATAAAAGTTCTCATAGGCATGACCTTAGTATCTCATATCGTGCTTGAAGGGTGGGTGGACCAACATAAGCCTTGATATCTGCCCAGTCAATAAAAGCAATATCTATTGCTGCAGTTATATTTGATAATAACATTTGGCCATGATTCTGGTCTGCCCATCTGAGTAAACAAAGCATTAACAACCCGAATTGAGTCTGAAGATTCTGAACCTTTAGCAACCAATTTTCCACTTTTCAGAAAACCATTTGCTGAACGAGGAATGAGCAATAACCTCTACCGATTGGCACATAGAATATCTTGACTTAAAATAAAATGTATATAGAGCTTCTGAGCCAATGCTTTACATAAAGAAGTCTTCCCAATTCCAGGAGGCCCATGCAATAGGATGATCCGATTCCAGTAAACAAGGCAAGGATCTACACCTCGCTCAATAAACAAAAGAGCACTAGCAGCATACTGCAGTAATTACTGTTTGAAACTAGTTTCATAAATTAAACCCTCTCACATTTCATTAAATTCTCTAGCAGGTAAAACCTACTCATTAAAGCTAGAAAGCATATCATTTCCATTTATTTTTCACCAGGATCCACTTCACTAAGCATAACAGAACTTTATGATTATCAATAGACTCATCTGTGCTGTACAGAAGGAAAGCTTCATCTGCAGGAAGGATCCTCAGCATAGTTTAAACTCCACTTTTCCAGCATTCTTTCCACGGCGATGAGGACATTCTCAACAGACCTCAACTGAAACCAAGACCTTGTCATCAGAAGCAGGGATCAGGGAAGGCGAGGAGTCTAGGGAAGTAATGACCGCAGCAACAATGAAGAACGCGAGATGATTTAAAATTAAGGATGGAGGCGGTTGATAGGCGACGATCAGAAGCACCACGAGCAGGGACTTGGATGAGAGAGAAACTAGAAGCAAATGGTCTCTCTCTCTCTGCGGGTAGTAATGCCTCTTGCGCTGGGTCCTCCTGGTGCCTTCGGGGACTGGCGTCGGCTTCCTCAGTAATTCTTTTTTCGGCGGCGATGGCGGCGGTGGCGTCAATGGCGGACACAACAGCAGATAGCAACGACAACAAGCGGCGGCAGTGACATGCTTGGCGGCATTATTTCAGCCATCAAGCATGTCTCGGTGATGAATAGCGGCAACGGCGACGTGCAGTGGCGTCGATGGCGGACACGACGGCGGATAGCGGCGACAACAAGCGGCAGCGAGTGACATGCTTAGCGGCATTATTTCGACCATCAAGCATGTCTTGGTGATGAATGGCGACAACGCGACGTGCAGCCGTAGCGAGCAAAAATCTCTTTTATGTATCTATATGTATCTAAGAATACGGGGAGAGAAGAAGAGAGATAGAGAGGAAGAGAGATATACCCTTCTCCTTTGTCTTCTTTTTTCTTCCCAATTCTTTCCACTTTTTGATCCTTTTCTCCTCTTCTTTTTTTCTCTGAATTTTCTCCAAACTCCTTCCTCCTTCCTTTTTCCAAATCTTTCCCGTATTTAAAACCTCACCCTTATCTTTATCCCGAGAGATCCCGAGACATCACAACAGATGATAACTTTAAATTTAAACTTAAAATTATCTATATATATATATATATTTTAATTTTAAATTCGAAATTTAAAAAAAAAATTTTAATTTTTTTTTTATTTTTTTATTATTATATATTTTTTATTTAAATATATATATAAATTTTGGTTCGTACCTCCTTTTTTTTTTTTTTTCCCTTTTTTTTTACTTCTTTTATTTTTATTATTATTATTATTATTATTATTATTATATATATATATATATATTTATATATTATTTATCTTTATTATTTTATAAAATTTGCGCCGTTCTGATCCCATCAAATCACACCAAATCATGAGACTTTAAAAAAATTTGAATTAATTTTAATTTTATTTATTTTATTTTTATTTTAATTTAAGAAACTTTAAAAATTCGAATATAAAAACTTTTAATTAAGAAACTTTTAAAAATTGAATTTAAAAATTTCTTATTAATTAATTTTTTAATCAACTTTTTTTAATTTATTATTATTATTATTATAATGAAAAATAAAAAAATCGATTTGCTCTCGGGATGTGTGTTTAGGTATCCTAAGATTTGCACCTTCTCACATTACCTCGAGATCTGTTCTCATGTCACATAAAAATTTAGGATTGCCTCGAGATGTGTGTTTGGGCTATCCAAGATTTGAGATTGCCTCAAGATAGGGGTTCTCGTGGGGTAATCTTGTAATAATAACAATTTTTGCCTTGAGATATGCTCTCAAGGGGCAACTTTGTAATTTGCATTTTGTATTTAACTTGGAATTTACATCCTAGTCCAAGACAATCAAATAATCAATTAAGATCAGGATTAGGACATTTAAATTTTAATTCTAAATATATCTACGATTAGGATATATTAGAATTTAAATTAAATTGGAATTTGGTTTCCATTAGGACATCGAATTTTATTAGGACATGCGTTATATTATTTATATAAACATACACACACACGAATAAGCGATAAAATCTGAGAAAAGTAATGCTCAATGTAAGAAAAGAATACTTCATATCAGTTATACACAAGCACTTATCATTGACCACTAAGGGCAAGAAATTGAGTTACTCCATATTTGTTGGAACTGTACAACCAAGATAGCAAACTTGGTCTGTGCTTGATCTTTCTTCATCTGAAACTCATCTTTCTTTACTCAAATAATAGCTTCTAATATCATTTATACTCTAAATTGGGAAATAATTATTGCAATTTCAAGAAATATACTTACCTTGATAAGAGAGGAATAAATTAAGATAATTTTGGATTTCTTATAATGGATAGATATCTGAGGTTGGTCTGCATATTGAACACTAATTAGGTTAATAGCATGTAGTAATTATTATATCTCTAAAAAAAGATGATTGTAAACTTGTAATGTTTCTTCTATTTCTGATAAAATTATTGTTATGATAGAGAGTACGATAACATAGTTTGCATGATTAATCCTCAAATCCTTTATATTTTCTTCGTTCATCCTAAAAAGAAAAAAGCTTAGTAAATTTAAGCCTAAAAAAAGAAAAAAAAAATTCAAGCTAAAGGACTATTCCAGCATAAAAAATTATGATGGCAAAAAAAAAAATTGACTACAACTATCATCTATAATCTATAATTTCAAAAGGCTACCAATATATAAAGTAATTTCAATATATAATTAATAGCCCGAATAAAATTTGTATTCTCAATATTGAAATAACTGCAATTTCTCATGTTCTTAAAATTAGGTTGGTCTCAGTTTTTTAAAAGCATACAAAAGTAAAGCTGATGTCAGAAAAAAAAATACAAATATTTGAGTACAACTATCATCCATAATATATAATTTAAAAAAAAAACACCCATATATGAAGCAATCTAAATATATAATTAGTAGCTCCAAGAACATTTGTATATACAACTAGCATTTCAATTAACATTGCCCATTCCAAAAAATAAATAAATAAATAAATAAAATCAAGAAAATATAGTACAATAAGCATAGATTACCAAACTTCTTGTTGTATTAGTTTATAGAATTGAAGTTAATTTTGAGTTTCAAAATAATTTAATGTTTTTATATATACAATCAATGTAATGTGTGTTCTGTATCATGGGTTATATCTTAAGTTTTATTCTTCTAAATTCTGGTTATTATATGCTATTAATGTATACGTTAATATTGATTTGCGTATTGATTACATTTATTGAAAAAAATTAATAGTGAATGAAAATTAAAGAGTTGAAAAATGAAAATATGAATAGGGATTCCGGAATTTGAAGGAGTTTATACTCTTAAGAATTCCAATTAATTTTGGTATTTGGAAAATTCAACTATTCTTCGAACTCCAAAATAAATAAATAAATAAATAAATAAATAATATATAAACTAATTAATTCGGAAATTTGAAATTTGAAAAGGTTTTAAACTTTTTAAATTCTATAAATTAATTTTGAAATTTTAATAGTTTTTAATTCTCATTCTATAAACCTATATAAAGAGTATTTTCTATAACTCTAAGTTAAGTTGTTTTTCACTTTCTCTTCTATTCTTTCTCCCAATTCCTTTTAGAAGCCCTAGGTTTAGTGTGATAAAGCTTTCATAATTCAGTTTGCTAGAGTTACAAAGTGGTAGTGCCTTACATTTAAGAAATGTTATAACCTAGGAAGTAAATGCTAGTTCAAACTCAAGCACCGGATTGTGGTGAATCTGCTTAAATGGAACCATGTGATACACAAACCTTGTCTCAATCATTTTATCTCACCGTGTCTATAATATCGAATTTCTCATATACTTATAATTTTTTTTTAAATTTGAATTTACTAGTTAATCATATTCCACCTAAATTTTCTAACAATCTTAAAGAAAATTAGAACAAATTAAATTAATGGAATTATTGACAAGTATAAGGTTAGGTTTGTAATTAAAGGCTATAAGTAGTAAGCAAGCCAATATTATTATGATACATATTCTCCTGTGATGAGAATAAATTCTATTGAATGGTAATAGCAATCACTACATTGAGAGGTCTTGAAATACATCAAATGGATGTAAAAATAGCATTTCTTTCTCATTTGAGATTTAGATGGAGAAATTTACATGGAGCAACCTAAAGGTTTGGGTACTCCATGACAAGGGAAGAAAGTCTATAGATTGGTAAAGTCTCTATATGGCTTAAAACAAGTTCAAAAGTAATAACATGAAAAGATTGATAGCACCATGTTACCAAATGGATTTAAATCTATGAGTGCGACAAATAAGTGTATGCCAAAGAGATTGAAAATGGATATGTTATTTAATGTCTATATGTTGACGCTATGCAAATTATTGGTAGCAATGATAAATTAATCAAATCTACCAAAAATATGTTAAATTCATGGTTTAACATGAAAGATATGGGATTAATTAGATGTTGTTGTTTTGGTTATCAAAATTATAAGAACATTATATGGTCTCATTCTTAGTCAGTCGCATTATAAGGACAAAATCCTTGGAACATTTAGAAAAATGATTCTAGTATAAGCAGAACACTGTTTGATGTGAATCTGCACATATCTACGAATAACGGTGAAAATATCTCACTACTTAAAGATTTTAGAGCGATAAGGAGTTTAATGTACTTAATAAGTTGTACAATACCAGGCATAGCTTACATAGTTAGTAGGCTAAGTAAATACACAAGTAATATTGGAACTAATCAATGGAAAGGAATTTGGAGGGTATTAAGTTACTTAAGGTTTAGTTGTACTTACGGATATCCTATATCAAATATTCAGCAGTTAGAAGGGAATACAGTGATACTAATTAGATTTCTAATATGAAAAATTCCAAATCATGTATTAATTATGTGTTCACACTAAGAGGAGCAGTTGTATCATGAAAATCATCTAAAAAAATAGTAATAAAATGATCTATAATGGAATCTGAGTTTATAGTTTTTGATAAATGTGGTTGATAAGTACTTGTTTATACATATTTTACTATGGTATTTTATGTGAATCAAACATGGCTTTTATCAAATATGTTTTCTTATGATGTGTGTATTGTGTTTTTCGGTGCAGCTATGGTGTGTGACACTTATTTTGGAAAAAAAAGAAGCAAAGATGGTGGTGTGAAGCACTTTTGGAGTTCTTATGTAAGCTAAAGGGATTGTCACATAGGCTTAAAAAATCTACATAGGTGTGTATGCCAACCTATGGGAGATACATCGCAATTTTCATTTATCAGAAGGGTATAGGGTAGTCACACTAATGATTGCATTTAATGTCATATTTTACATACCTCCAGTGCAATCTTTTTCTCATCTTTGAGGACTTTTTTGTTTATAAATGATGTTGTTCTGGGTATGTTGTCTTTGGTATAGGCTTTTAGGGCTCATCAGGTAAAGTACGGGCAAAGCACGAGTGTGCTTTCTCCTCCTTATTATCTCTGGATGGGAGTTGCTTGTGCTATAAGAGAAAGCACGGTCTTCATGTTCCTTTCATCGGTGTGCTCAAGCTGAGCATGGGGGGGGGGAGCACGATTATGCACTCCCCATCATTAGTTCTAGAAGACACTTAGCTGTTTTCACCCAGAAGTTCCAAGATGAGCACTGTTTTAGCAAGACAGTGCTCAGACAGTGTTAAGTTCAAAAAGTCCTTTTTAAGTTATAGAATTAGGGTTTTGAGACATCTTTTGTTCAGGGGGATTTATTCTCCAGTGGCGTAGCCCTTAAGAGTGTTAGTGTAAGCCCTAGCCCCAATATATTGTATGAATTCTTATTATTTTATAATTATTATAAGGCATAATTTTATCTATTATTATTACTTCTATGTATAGTGACACGTCCGAATATGCGTGTAAACAGCAAGTGCACGGGTGTCGAAGTAATAATTACCCCGGTGAGTGGATAGTCGAATCCATAGGGAACATGGCTACTAGTACTAACTTCTTCTCTGCTTTCTAACCTAATAATAAATGGAAAGGTATGGTGATCTAATGTGTGCAGAAATGAATACCGGAGACAAATATGCAAGGGTTAAATAGATGGAGATCTCAATTAGGAAAAGTGGGGTATTCGGGCAATGCTCCCCCTAGGATTTAGGTATTAGGTATCTGATAAGCAAAGTGTTTCTATGAAGAGTAAGTTAAGTCATGGATATCCAAATATAAATGGATCCGGCCTCCCGATCACCGATAGTAGTCCCTTATGAGGTTCCGGTGAAGAAATCGCTCAATCTCAACACCTCACACCACATATGACCGCAAAGCACTCTAGGGATTCCAAGAGGTGTATCTGATTTCTAAAGATTGATCCAACCCTAATTCCTGGCGAAGCATCCTAAACCCCTACAAGGTTCTGGCGGAGAAATCTCTCAATCTCACGCCTCACACCAAATATGGTTGTATAGAGCTTAGAGAACGGAGATAGAATACACCAATCCGAGGGGAAAGGGGATGCTCACTATCTCATGACTCGCCCTCTCAACCCTCTTCAATCTTGAGATTCTAACCCTAATGGAGACCTCTCCCTCACCAAGGTAACAAATCATGCAAACCAAATAACCAAAAGATCAATAAGGCAAGCAAGCATTAGACAATCAATATTAAATCTTAATCAAACTCGGATTAAATAGAAACACTAAGAAAATCCACAAAAGATGAGAATCCTAGGGTTAACAAGCCCAAATACCATCTAGGGTTTAGCTCTCCACAGAGCAACATACAAAACACACCATCAATGAATGAAAGTACATTAAAACCATAGAAATAAAACCACTTATATATGAACTGATGGCCTTGATGGAGAGCTTCGACGTCTTGAAGGATGCACTCCAAAGCTAGGTTCACTGGTGGCTTCCTTGATGCTATGACAGAGGAGGAATCGATCAAAGTTGGTGACGAAGCGCCTCCAAAGCCATAAAGACCTCCTCTCCAAACCCTAGCCGTCTCACCCCTCAAAAGCCGCACAAAAGATGAGAAATAATAGGGCAAAACGGCTATTTCTAGGCCATACACCGCGTCTGTCACGTGTCCCCATGCGCCCATGTGGATTTTCCATGCGCTCGCGTGGGCTGCAGGAATTTCCACGTGAACAGTAATTTTGCTACAATACTTTTCACAAAACGCGGTCCTAACACTCTTCACTTGAGGCCACATGTCCGGGCACACGTCCATGTGGTATGCTATAAAACTTTTCTTTATCGACATATCTTTGAGAGGTCTTGCAATCTTCACAAAGAGAAAGAACATGAAGATGTGGCTACCTTTGTGCCCTTCCAACTAGTGAATTGACTTGAATCTTCTTGGAAGTTGGCACACATCTCCACGTTTATGAACTGCTCTCGTGTCTTGATCCTTCAATTGAACAAGAACTACGAACATTGTGTCTTTATAGCCTATCTTTGCTTCCTTTTTACTCTTCAAGGCATTCACAACCTATATGCATAAAAGAACACCAAATAGACAATATGAGACATAAACCATGGTGAAAATGATGCTCAATGCATGTAAAACATATATAAAAATATGTCTACTCAAGCACTTATCATATAGTAATAAGATAAAACATCCTTGAATATTGGTTCTGCTCAAGTTATGAAATACATGATTTGGATATTAAAGCCTTGGAGCATAAACTGGAACAATATTCTAAATGTCACTAGTTGATTATTTTCATGTGAATGAAAATAAATTAAGACTAGTATGTCTTTCGTAAGATGACATTGTTTTACAGGTCATAGTATATGGGATATTTATAAGTGCTTGTGCGATAAGAATACGAAGTGTTCTTTCCTTGTGATGAGCATTACTTTTCTCGGGTTTTAATGGTTATATGGGTGTATTTATGTTACTTTCATGCAGATAGAGTTGTGAGGCCGATTATGAGAGAAAGAAGCCAATGTGGGTCGTAATGCACTAATTTGGAGCAAATCTTGCTAAGGTTCAAACGCGAAGACATAGGTCGAGTTCTAGATGCAGGAATGTGTGCCAACCTCCTCGTACTCGAGTTAGCACAACTATTTCGAGGTGCACAAGGGTAGTCACATTCAAGCATTCTGGCTAGAGCATATAGAACAAGATCTCCACCAACATATCCGTTATTAAAGAAGTAAGGCGATCCACGACATAAATGTTTGCTCGTTTGCATTACCTCGATGAAAGTATGGATTCGGAAGTAGTTTAGGACGGTATTGTAGCAGGGTATTGTAGAAAACACTATAGAAAAAATACTGCAGTAGCACTGTTTACAGCCGGCCAAGAACACATGAAAACACAGAATCCACATGGGCGTGTGGAAATTCCACACGCCCGTGTGAAAAATCCTCAGGGGCGCCCACATGGGTGTGTGGATTTCCGATTCCAGCCCTTTAAAAGCTGATTTCAGCCCCGATTTCAGCATTCTTTTCACCATCTTTTCCATAACGTGAGAGAGGGTACCGGATAGGGTTTTGGGAGGTTCTACGGCTCCGACATCGCACGCCGTTTGGAAGAAAGTTAGTGGGAGAGCTTTCGTCAGCACCGATTCGGCGAGGTGTATTCTAGGCCGGACAAAGGGACCCTTGTGACGAGTAGAGGACTCTCCACAAGACCATCACCATGACTAATGAGGGGGTTTTCTATGGATGCTTTGTTTTTACATTCGATTTCATTGATTGTATCTAGCTACATGGAGAGCTAAACCCGCTAGTGGTTACTTAGATTTGTGAACCCTAGGATGTATTTGTTTCATTGAATCTCTTTATTATGCTTTCAATTAATTGATGTTTATTGTGAGTTCAAATCTTGGAGACTTGATTGTATGAATAGTCCCCTAGAATGACACTAGGGTTGAGAGTTCTTGTTGGTAACTCTTGTGACTGAGTGACACACCACGAGAGTTAGACAAAGCTAGATTGGAGAGGATTAAGAGGATGAGTCGAGAGGTAGCGGAGCGTCCCCTTTCTCCTCCGGTGTGATCTATCCTTTCTCCACATTCCAGGATTTCTTTGGGGCCATAGTAGAGTGAATGGGCTAAGGGATAACTTTCGTTGGGGCTTAGTTGCGAGTGCAATGTAGTGAAGCGCTGAAGTGATTTTAGCACCTAGGGCTTAATTGTGGCTAGGGATCTTTCACCTGGACCAAAGGGTTAGGTCTATACATAGGAATAACGTTTATCACTTGGAATCCCTAGAGCTCATTGCAATTCTATGCAAGTGCGATGTTGAGAGGTTATTCAATCTCTCCTCCGGGACATGCATAGAGTTAGGCATGGTTGACCTTAAGTTTGGGATCATGTAATTAAGGATTTCCATGACTCATTGTTGCATCAATTAGTAAGTATAATAGAGGGTTCTTGCACTTTAAATGATTGTCCTAGCCAGATCAATATCTGGGTACCGCATCTTTATCGATTACCTTACCTTCTCCTTTACTTGTGCTCTCTATCTTGTTGCTTTTATTTTTTGTTATTTCATATTTTCTCACACTTATCACTATTCATCTTCCATATTAGTTAAGAAATAACTTACGTGTCTTTATTCCATACTCTCTATGGATGCGATATCAACTCATCTGGGATTATTACTTCAACACCCGTGCACTTGCGGTTTATACGCATATACGGACGTGTCAAGTTTTTGGCACCGTTGCCGGGGAGTAGGCATTTAGAGATACTTTGTACATTGTTTTCTTAGCTATTCATTCATTCTATTTCATATATTGATTGAAGGAGATCCCGAGCTCGAATGTACACTTAGAAGAAAAGGGAAAAAACCTGTGTAAGAACAGTTTAATCTAGCTGATTTGGAAGTAGAAGAATCTGAAAACATGGCAGAACAGAATGAGCAACAGAGGACATTATTCGATTATGCCAGACCTTCAGTATTGGGGACACAATCGAGTATTGTGCGTTCCTCGATTACAGCTCAGAACATCGAGCTGAAGCCGGCATTCATCCACATGTTGCAGCAATCCGCACAGTTTAATGGTTTGGCCGATGAGGATCCAAACAGTCATATAGAGAACTTTCTCGAGGTGTGCGGCATGCTTAAGATAATCTGGGTAACAGATGATGCCATCAAGTTGAGAGCCTTCCCATTTTCCTTGAAAGGGAGAGTGAAGCAGTGGCTACACTTATTACCTAAAGCATTAATTACCAAATGGAAGGAGATGGTAGAAGCTTTCCTTGCCCGTTATTTCCCTCCCGGAAAATTTACAAAGCTTAGGAATGAGATCTCATCCTTTGTACAATTATAATTGGATTCTCTATTTGAGACATGGGAAAGTTTCAAGGAGCTTCTGAGAAAATGCCCGCAACATGGATTCCCGGAGTGGATGATTGTTTAGACATTTTATAATGGTTTAAATCCGAGTACAAGACAACTCTTGGATGCGGCAGCAGGAGGTACCTTAGGTAGCAAGACCCCCGATGAGGCCCATCAACTAATTGAAGAAATGGGGTTAAACAGCTACCAATGGAATTCTAGGGAAAAAAAAAATGTGACCGGTCTCCATGAGATAGATGCAGTAGCCTCATTGCCGGCTCAAGTGGAATTATTGAGTAAGAAGTTAGATCCCCTAACTTCAAAAAGAGTGGCAGCCATGACTACTTGCACCAGGTGTGGTGGAGGACATGCTCCCTCCGATTGCCCGATCTCTATTGGTGAAGCATCTTCGGTTGAGAATGTCGATTTTGTAGGTAATGCTATGAGGAATCAAGGAAACCCATACAACAACACCTACAATCCAGGTTGGAAGAGTCATCCCAATTTCTCGTGGAGCAACCAAGGTCCACAAAAGGCCATGGGGCCACCGGGTTTCCAACAACAACAACAAGCCCCAAACATGGAAAACAGAGTTTCAGGTTTGGAGACCCGAATGAAAGATTTGGAGAAGGACTTAACTAGGTTTGCGCAATCATCTGATACAAGATTCCAATCAGTTGAGGCTACACTTCGCAACCACACCGCCTCTTAGTATAATTTTGAAAATCAAGTAGGGCAGATTGCAAAGTCCTTATCAGAAAGGCCACAAGGAAGCTTGCCGAGTAACACTGAGACCAACCCTAGAGAGCATGTGAAGGAGATCACTTTGAGAAGTGGTCGTGAGGTTGAGAGTAAGCTTCCGAGTGAGAAGCCCAATGAACACGCTCCCGAGGTTATAGAGGTTGAGAAGGGATCAAGCAAAGAGAAGGAGGTGGCACCCCCATCTTTCAAGCCAAGAATCCCTTATCCCTCTATATTGAAGAATGACCAAGGGGATGAATAGTATAATAAGTTTTTGAGTTTGTTCAAACAACTCCACATCAATATTCCTTTTGTTGGGGCATTGACTCAAATGCCTAAGTATGCAAAATTCTTGAAAGATTTGCTGACCAACAAGAGGAAGTTGGAGGACAATGCTTCAGTGATCTTAGATGCTTCTTGCTCAGGAAGCTTTATCATTCCGTGTAACATTGGCAATTTGGGTGAAGAAATGGCATTGGCAGACTCAGGGGCCAGTATCAACGTCATGCCATACACTTTCTTTTAGAAGCTAGGCTTGGGAGAGCATAGGCCACTCGGATGACTTTGCAATTGGAGGATCAAACAGTGAGACGTCTGAGGGATATCATTGAAGATGTGCTTGTCAAGGTGGACAAGTACATATTTCCTGTAGACTTTGTGGTGCTAGACGTTGATGAGGATGCGATGTACCCTTGATACATGGGAGGCCATTCTTGTGAACTTCCAAAGCATTGATTGACATGGACGGCGAAGAGTTAAAATTGAGAGTTGGAGATGACTAGCTCACTGACACACGTCTGAATATGCATGTGAACCGGAAGTGCACGGGTGTCGAAGTAATAATTACCCTAGTGAGTGGGTAGTCGAATCCACAGGGAACAGGGCTACTAGTACTAACTTCTTCTCTGCTTTCTAACCTAATGATAAATGGAAAGGTGTGATGGTGATCTAATGTGCAAAGAAATGAATATCGAAGATGAATAAGCAAGGGTGAAATGAAAGGAGATCTCAATCAGTAAAAGTGGGGTATTCGGGCAATGCTCTCCCTATGATTAAGGTATTAGGTATTGGATAAGCAAATTGTTTCTATGAAGAGTAAGATAAGTCATGGATATCCAAATATAATCAGATCCGGTCTCCCGATCACTGATACTAGTCCCTTACAAGGTCCAGGTGGAGAAATCGCACAATCTTAACACCTCACACCACATATGACCACAAAGCACTCTAGGGATTCCAAGATGTGTATCCGATTCCTAAAGATTGATCCAACATTAATTCCCGGTGAAGGATCCTAACCCTCTACAAGGTCCTGGTGGAGAAATCTCTCAATCTCACCCCTCACACCAAATATGGTTGCATAGAGCTTAGGGAAAGGAGATAGAATACACTAATCGGAGGGGAAAGGGGATGCTCACTATCTCATGACTCGCCCTTTCAACACTCTTCAATTTTGAGATTCTAACCCTAATGGAGACCTCTCTCTCACCAAGGTAACAAATCATGCAAACCAAATAACCAAAAGATCAATAAGGCAAGCAAGCATTAGACAATCAAGATTAAAACTTAATCAAACTCGGATTAAATAGAAACACTAAGAAAATCCACAAAAGATGAGAATCCTAGGGTTCACAAGCCCAAATACCCCTTTAGGGTTTTAGCTCTCCATGGAGCAACATACAAAACACACCATCAATGAATGAAGGTACATTAAAACCATAGAAATAAACCCTCTTATCTATGAACTGATGGCCTTGATGGAGAGCTTCGACGTCTTGAAGGATGCACTCCAAAGCTGGGTTCACTAGTGGCTTCCTTGATGCTATGACGGAGGAGGAATCGATCAAAGTTGGTGACGAAGTGCCTCCAGAGCAGCAAAGACCTCCTCTCTAAACCCTAGCCGTCTCACCCCTCAAGAGCCGCACAAAAGATAAGAAAGAATAGGGCAACACAGCTATTTATAGGCCTTAGACCGCGTCTGTCACACGTCCCCCACGTGCCCGTGTGGATTTTCCATGCGGCCATGTGGGCTGCAGGAATTTTCATAAACAGTAATTTTGCTACAGTCTATTACCGTGCAGTTTCTGCAGTAAAATTGCTACAATACTTTTTAACAAAACGTGGTCCGAACACTCTTCTCTTGAGGCCAAATGTCCGGGCACACGTCCATGTGGTAGGCTATAAAACTTTTCTTCATCGACGTATCTTTGTTCTTGGAAGTTGGCACACATCTCCACGTTTATGAACTCCTCTCGTGTCTTGGTCCTTGAGTTGAACAAGAACTCCCAACATTGTGTCTTTATAGCCTATTTTTGCTTCCTTTTTACTCTTCAAGGCATTCACAACCTATATGCATAAAATACACCAAATACACAATATGAGACATAAACCATGGTAAAAGTGATACTCAATGCATGTAAAACATATATAAAAATATGTCTAATCAAGCACTTATCACTCACCTACCGCCTAGCTGAAGTCATGCCGTATTCTCTTGATTTCGATGATATTTTGTATTTTATAGACACTACTGATGAGATTGTTCATAAATATATGCAGTAAATGTTCAATCCAGACCCCTACGAGGGTTTGTTTGACTAAGAGGTGGACAATGAAGGAATCATGATGCTTCGTTCGACGGAAGAAGTGCCATCTACCCCGGGGATCATGAAGAAGGTTCTCCGGAATATGAAGAGGGTTAGGAAACGCCACTGAAAATGCTCCAAGGCTGTTGGAGACGTACGCGAACTGAACAAATTGGATGAATCATTGATAGGTGGTCCCAAGCCTGATAATTCCCCCTCTGCCTTCACAAGACTTTGCTCATCATATTTCTAAGCCATGGGTAAGAAGGCAACCTTCATCTATGAGCCCCCGTGAGGTAAGACAAGGTACGTCAAGATAAGTGACGTTAAACAAGTGCTTCTTGGGAGGCAACCCAAGTGTTTACTGTTTTCTTAATTTGGTAGTTTAGTGTTTGGTTGAATAATTTGATGAATGTTTTTGTCTTGATTTTTAGATGCTTTTGCTGTGATTTTCTTATGGAATTGTAATTTGACTATGTGTTTTCATGTGAATTTGATGAAGTTTAGGTCGTTTGAGCTATCTATCATATTTCTCACTGGTATAGTTGCATATTAGGGCAGGCTCTGAGTGTGTAAACGTGTTCAAAAATTTTCGGCAGAGCTTGTAGAGTTTTCTAAGGCATCTAGAGAAAACAGACGGGCATGTGGAATTAACACACGCCCGTAGTTTTGTATTGTGAGCTCATCCAGAGAAGGCACAGGGGTGTGGACTCACCCCTGTGAACGACCTTGTGATTCTCGCAAGCCCATGGGTAATTTCTGCACGGGTATGTGATTTCTTGCAGAGACTTGGCAAACTATCCCGAGAGCACACAGGGGCGTGCTTATTCTTCCACCTTGAAGGATATGGCATCCTTGGCTTGTAGGGTGGAGGTTCCACACCCTTCTTTGTTGCTATTTCCTCAAACTCCAAGACCTCGGGCGACTTAACATTGGTCTTCTTACTAGGGAGCCTACTCTGAACTTCACGACCACTTCTCAAAGTGATTGCCTTCAAATGTTCTCTTGGTTGCGAAGTGTAGCTTCGACCGACTGAAACCTTGTATCTGACAATTGGATGAATTTGGTCAAAGCTTTCTCTAAATCTGTCATCCAGGTCTCCAAACCCGAAACTCGATTCTCCATGTTTGGGGCTTGTTATTGTTGTTGGAAACCCGATGGTGCCAAAGGCTTTTGTTTCCCTTGGGTACTGCAAGAAAGGTTTGCTTGGCTCCTCCACTTTGGATTATAGGTATTGCTATATGTATTCCCTTGACCTCTCATTGCATTCCCTACAAAGTCAAATTATTCCACTGAGGATGTACTACCAATAGCAATCAGGTGGAGCACGTTCTCCCCCACATCCAGTGTAATTCATCACGATCGCCACTCTAGGAGAAGTTAGAGTTTCTAACTTCTTGCTCAATTACTCAACTTGTGCCGCCAATGATGTAACCGCATCAATCTCATAGAAGCCAGGCACTTTCTTCTTTTCACTTGCATTCCATTGGTAGCTATTCAAACCCATTTTTTCAATCAATTGTCGGGCTTCTTTAGGGGTCATGTTTCCTGCACCATCGATCGACCTTTATTACTGATTCTCTCTTATTTCCCTCTCTTCCCCTCTTTTACCCATTTTCTCAAAAGTTTTGCCATTTCTCGCCATCCATTCATTGATTTCCTCATTTTCATGTTCTTCTCCTCAACTCTAATAAACATCTTTAATTCATTTTTAATGACTTATGCATCAAATCATGCTCCTTGTGTTTTCAAATGCTATTATGTTTCATATTACTCATATTAGATGAGCTTTTTTACTTTTGGTAGAGTTATGAGCATGATTAGCCATTATGACATTTTAGGAAGGACGGGCAGCCCCGAAGCATGCTCATGTTTTGCCTTGAGTATTGTGGTTAAGGTAGTATGGTCCTGTCTCTGTGCTAAGCACGATCATGCTCTACTCTTTGCATGACCATGCTTCCCCTTAATTTCTCAACCTTTGAAATAAAATGAGTTGTTTATTGTGTAGATCATGCCAAGGAAATAGAACATTACACGCCCTCCTCCAAGAGGCCCAGACATCAAGAGCCCACTCCTGATAATGACCGAGCACTAGTATTCCACACATAGGTGCACCAGGAGTATTATAAATGTCTCTCTCATCATCGATTTGGCAAATCAAGAAAGATTGATTGGGATGTTCTCTGTGAGGTTGGCCTGAAGGAGGCCGTCGAGCCGATTGCTTAGTCTTTGGGGCTTGAGGCGACTTTTTCATAATCACTGACAACACCTATGAGTAGTTGTCCCTCAAGGTGTTGGTGACATTTGAGTTATCCCATGGTATTGTGGCTTTTCATCACATAGATATGATACAGTTAAAGGTGTTTACTCGAACTCTGGCATATGATTCTTTTTTGATCTCCCGACCGACTGGAGAGCCTCACTAGCATGCTTGGAAAAGACGGAGTACATATCCTACCTATGACTCATGATGATCTAAGGCTATGACTCTCTGTTCCCCTACTCTTAGATATTTGTATTTCCTCATTAGTTACACAGTTACAGGCCGAGAAGACAGTATAGGCATCATCAACCGATGAGACTTTGACTTTCTACTATCTATGCTTGATGGTTTTCTGATGCATTTAGGGTACGACGTAGCCATTTCCATTGCCCATCTGGAGACAGACCCTTATATCAGATCCTTCTTTGTCAGTCTATAAATCACAAGACTGATCCGGGGGTGGCATTCACCAGGGGACCAACCAGATGAATGTCATAGGCTGTGTTGCCCTATTTTCCTATGGAATTTGAAGTCGATGGGGATGCTGCAGCATGTGCACACTACTAGAGGGGTTTAGTACATGGCGTGATGCCCTGCTAATACTACTGCTACTACTGCTCCGTGGTCGTAATCCTGCAAGTGCACGGGCTATCATGTAATACCTCTCGTGAGAGTACGAGAGGGTTGTATTCCCTAGGGTCTGAGAAGCTACTCTTACTTTCTCTTTGCATATTGTTTAACCTACGAGTTCGAGTGAAATGTTAAAACTACAATGCAATAGATAAAACTCTACTAGAATATCCACAACCAAGGAAAATTATGAGTGATAATCAAGGAAGGAAAGTGGTTATGGATGAGGATCACCTAGGGGCTACTAAAGTGTGAAGGATGCTATAACTATCATGCAAATGGTAGTTTGGACCAAGAAAAACCTAATTTAGACCAACTCGGTGGTCATGGCAATTGCCCCCTAATTCGGTATGAGTATTGATACAGAATTTCTTCTTACCAAATTCTCCTATGATTGCAATGAGGGTAATGGAATTCTCAATTTAGGGTTGAAATACAAACTAGGAACAACTATAAAGTTGGAGGGGTACAAAATACTCGATGGTCACTGATTGCTTCCCCACAAGTGTATATGATCGCCAACTAATACCCTGTGAGTGACATAGGGGTCATATTCCATGGGGCTAAGGAGCTCCTATTACTCCTCCATCACATATTATCTAACCTTATAACTTAAGTATGGCGAAATATTCAAAAAAGTGCAATAATGTAAACAAATTGCGAGTATAAGAATTACAAAGTAACACAAGAGATCACAAGAGCAGCAATGAGGTATAGAGGCCTAGGGATGAGGATCTCCTTGAGGGGTCATCATGAAATATGGATGCACAGTAATAACATAGGAAGGGTGATTTAGACCGAAGGATCTCAAGATTAGTCCAACCCCAATTCTCGGCGATTGAACCATAATCCTATACGAATGTCAATAAGGATCTCTCCCTAATCACATTCCTACGATCGCATTAAGTACAAGGAGATCTCGCAATAAGGACACACTTACCCTAAGTCTATCCTTATGGTTCGGAGGGGCTACCGACATCTAATTTTTAGGCATGTCGATACAAGTATATCCCTTCTAGTTCATTAGGGATCTAATACATGTGAGTGGGTCACGTCTACGTGCACAACTAAAATAAGAACTACGGATCTCTCCATTAAGTAGTTCTAGGCATGAATTACAATGAACTAAACCATAAATCATCCCAAGCATTTCATTTAAACACAAAGCATCCAAAATACATGATGAACCCCCCAGGGTTCACCAACATCTGGTGGCCATGGGGGTCTAGTGTGCCATCATACAAACAAGCATGATCAAAACAAGAAAAACAATAAACAAGCTTATAAATGATACTCCCTAGTCCAAATGATGAAGAAGAAGGGCAAGGCCTGCCGAATGACGCTTCCAATAGCCAAGTGAATACCGAATAACCCCTTCACTCCTACTTCATTGATGATGAAGCTCTCCCCTTCAAGTTTAAACCCTTGATCACCTCCCAGGCCTCAAGAACAACCTTCTTCAAGATGTCTTCGTTCTTCCATTTCTTCCCCCAAGTTATGGCTGCCAAAAAGCTCCCTTTTTAACACCCTCAAATGTGCTTTTATATTTCCCAAGTATCCCCCCATATAGGAGTTGTATATGGGTTATAAAGAGACCAAAATCCCTCCAAAACAAGCCATCCCTGGTTTTATCCCAGGGTCTATGATGGGGTCAATTGTGGCCTCATAGAGGCCGTATGAACCAAGCTAAAAATGGTTTCTCTTGCTACAACATCCATCCTGGGATCAATCTAGGGCAGCATTGAGGCCGTATGGCTTGGATCAATTCCTGACTTGAAAATTCCCCAGGTTCTACATTGCCACTTCTACAACACTCCAAATACAGTTTTTGCTATAGTAAATATGCTACAGTACCGCGACCTGGTTTTCTTTTCTTTTTTTTACCCAAATCATATCTTCATGTCCTCCATGGCTACTCTGTACTCTACAATGCAAATAATATGTGATTAAGCACCAAACGGGCATCAATTCTTATAAAAAATACATGCTAGTATACCAAAGTGTACATTTATCAGTCATGGTGTATTTGTACATGTGTCCCTTCCACACATTGTGTGTCTAATACAAGGGCGATGTTCATGCAACCTAGTATAATCTAGAAATTGTTATACAGAGTTGTCATGCATACCAATACATCAAAATACACCAAGCATGGATCACAAACATACCAAATGCAATAAATATGTCAAAGCATACAATCTACACAAGTTCACCCAAAGGAACATCTAAATCGGGTGACCTTTGGGGTTTAGTTGTCCATACTAACAAAATACATAATCAAATCCATGAAAACAACTAAACAAAGCATGACAAACTCCCTTAAAAGATCAGAGGACGAATAACGTTTGGAATCCCTTGGAGAAGAGCTTCCAAAGACGCCACTCAAGGAGTAGCTTCCCTTGTGCCTTCAACATCCTCTAAATGTTGTTCTAGGACTGGATCTTATAAAGTCATGCTCTCTTCATCGATTTCTACCTCGGAGATGCCCTCTCTTGCCTTCTTCTAACTCGGATCAAAGGTGATGGTGATGAGCTCCACGAACAAGGCTTCCACCTCTATCAGAAATGCCCTAAAATTCCCTTTAAAGGTTGATCTCAGGATGGCTTGTGGCAGCTCATGGTTAGTAAATGGGTCATGAGGATCCTCAGGATTTTACCAAATTTCTAGTAAGTTGCTATAGTTGCTACTACAATAATGGTTGTGAGGTTGCCCATGAGGAATTCTAGACTTAGCTTTTTGTTCAAATTCTCATGCTTTAGGCTGATATAGTAATGCTACAGTGTCTGGGACTTTAAAACGCCATTTTTATTGTTGATTTCTTCTAAAATCGCGTTGTCAGCTCACCTAAGCTTTTTTATGCCTGTAACATGAAAGGAACCAATTAAACCATAAAAGCGAATTGATTCATCAATAAATACACAAATCATACACAATAAATACGTATATAATACATACATTTAGTTGTTTATCAAACAACCTCACACATAAGCATTTGCTTGTCCTTAAGCAAAAAAACATGAAGAATAGGGCAAGAAGATAAATAGTTAAATGTATGACCTCAAGCTCAAATGTAAATAACTCCAAAAGGACAAGTGATAAGAAATCAAGATAGTGAGTTATTTTATAAGTAACAAAGTAATGATAGTCCTGTTTCATCTAAAGTGTTCATGTGAGTGTGTGCTAACTCCTTACCTTAAACCTCCGCACCGCGGATTACCCTAAGATGCCCATTCACCCCACACATAATGAGATCAGCATTAAAAGTGTTAAAGATATCCTCAATAATCAGTTAAGAGTCCTTTGGTTCCTAAATAAAGCTCTACCTTTCAAGTGACTATGTGACTGGCTCTAGGAAATCAGAAGAGATACTTATTCTCTTTTGTTTGTATATACACACTATTTCTCTCTCTCTCTATGAATCCGACAAACATAGACCACACGAAACAAAAAGAAAAACAAAATCTTTCTGAAGGATGCACATACTGATTAGGCACAAGAACCACCCAACTTACTCGAGTACGGTTTATATAGAAGCATTCATGCTAGATTAGCAGAG
This sequence comes from Dioscorea cayenensis subsp. rotundata, assembly GCF_009730915.1. NCBI lineage: Eukaryota > Viridiplantae > Streptophyta > Magnoliopsida > Dioscoreales > Dioscoreaceae > Dioscorea > Dioscorea cayenensis. The sequence goes on along the minus strand of NC_052480.1, from coordinate 16,159,275 downwards.
GAATACTGCTATAGACTCACTTTTTGTACATCTGTATCTCATGTCCCTCGTATAAAACACGCTACAATGCATCACTTAAATCTAAAGAGAATAATGAAAGAACCAGAAGCTCTTAAAAGAGTATTGAAGAAGGAATTTGACATTCTAATGCCAATTTCATTGCTATGGGTTGGTTTGAGTGTATAAGGTAGAAGTAATCGTAAAAAAAGGCATGAAGGTTTACTAAATATAAAAATTGGACTACTAACACACCCCTTTTACGCGTGCATACCCCAAGTGCGGATGAGTGGGTAAAGTTGTATCCATAGGGAATAGTGCTTGGAACCACAAGAATTGCTATTTAACTATGTTGAAGATGATTCAAGAGTGGTGTGAAAAATATCAATACAAATGGAAACAAAGAAAATAAGAAAGAGATGCAAGAGAATAATAGGAGAGGTAATTGATAGAAGATGGGGACCCGGATGATCTATCTAGAGAAAGCTTTGACTTGATTCATCCAATCGTCGGGATATAAGATTTAGTCGGTCGAGCTACACTTCACAACCACACGCATCATTGCACAATCTAGAGAATCTAGTGGGGCATTGACAAAGGTCCCTTGCATATATCCATAAGTGCACGGGTTTCCCGAATTAATAATCCCGGATGAGCGGGTATCGAATCCATAGGGAGTAGGGAATAAAAACACTTAATCTGCTTCTTAGCTATGTGAAAGATCAATAGTGATAAGTGTGACAATGATTCAATTCTCAAAAAGTAAAAAGCAACAAGTAAGAGAGAACGAGTAAATGAGGAGGTAAGGCAATCGATAAAGATGGGGTACTCGGATAATGCTCCGCCTAAGATAATTGTTTCAAGTACAAGAACCCTCTATTATGCTTCCTAATCAATGCAATGGTGAGTCGTGGAAATCCTTAATTACATAGTCCAAAAATCTAAGGTCAACTCATGCCTAACTCTATACATGTCCCGGGAGGAGAGATTAGATAACCTCTCAACCTGCACTTTTCGAATAGAGGGTTGCAAAGAGCTCTAGGGATTCAAGTGATAAATCTTTTCCTAATTATAGACCTAACACTTTAGTCAAGGTGGAAGGTCCCTAACCACAATTAAGCCATAGATACTAAGATCATCTCAACGCTTCACTCCGTTGCAGCAACTAAGCCCAATGGAGGGTCATCTCTTAGACCATTCACCCTATTATGCCGCAGAAAGAACTCGATGAGCGGAGGTAGAATCTATCACGTCGAGAGGGAAAGTCGGCGTCTCTATACTCTCGACTCACCCTCTCAAACCTCTCAACCTATCTTTGTCTAGCAGCTCGTGGTGTGTGACAAGTACCCCTAGCTTATATCCCGCACAGTGCGGGTTTGTCAGTAATAATCCCGGGTGGCGGGATTCGAATCCACGAGGGGAGTAGGGAATGAAAATAGTTAATTTGATTCTTAGCTATGTGGAGTATCCACAATGATAAGTGTGGTAATGATTCAATTCTCAGAAATTAAAAGCAACAAGTAAGAGAGCAAAAGTAAGGAGGAGTCAAGGCAATCGATAAAGATGGGGTACTTGGATGATGCTTCACCCTAGGATAATCGCTTCAAGTGCAAGAACTCTCTATTATGCTTCCTAATCAATGCAATAGTGAGTCGTGGAAATCCTTAATTACATAGTCCCAAATATAAGGTCAACTATGCCTAACTCTATACATGTCGGGAGGAAATCGAACAATCTCAACACCTACGCACTCGCATAGAGTTGCAATGAGCTCTAGGGATTCCAAGTGATAAAATCAATTCCAAAGATTTAAAACCCTAACCCTTTGGTCCGGTGGAAGGTCCCTAGCCACAATTAAGCCCTAGATACTAAGATCACCTCAGCGCTTCACTCCATTTGCAGGCATACTAGGGCCCCAGTGCGGAGGTTCATCCCTTAGACCATTCACTCTATTATGGCGCAAAAAGAACTCGAGCGGAGGTAGAATCTATCACGTCGGAGGAAAGGGGACTCCACTGTACCCTCTTGACTCACCCTCTTAGCAGTCTCCAACCTAGCTTTGTCTAAAAGCTCGTGGTGTGTCACTCACTCACAAGGTTACCAACAAGAACTCTTAACCCTAGTGTCACTCTGGGGAAATGTTCATACAATCAAGCATTCAAGGTTGGAACTCACTAATAAACATAAATTTATTGAAAGCATAATAAAAAAGTTCAATGAAACGAATACATCCTAGGGTTTCACAATCAACCAAGTACCCAGGCTAGAGGTTTAGTTCTCCATGGAGCTAAGTACAATCAAAGAAATAGAATGTAAAAAGCAATGAATCCATAAAGAAACCCCCTCGATGGTCGTGTCGATGTGGTCTTGTGGAAAGTCCTCTACTAAATCGTCAAGGATTACTTCATTCGGTATGGGATACGCCTCGATCGAGCTCCTACCAGCCTTCTTCCTAATCGAATCACGATGTTAGAGCCATAGAACCTCTCCAAAACCTTGGCCAATACCCTCGAAACCCTAGCGAAGTCCTCTCACAAGTTGGGAAAAAGATGGAGAAAAGAATCCCGAAATCGGGGCTGAAATCAGCTTTAAATAGAGATGGGAATTGGGCGACTACGGGCATGTATGATGTCACACGCCCTGTGGAATTTCCACAGGCGTGGATAATTCCCACTTGCGTGTTGATTCTCTTTTTTCGATTTCTCGAGCGCTACTATAGTACTTTGCTACATTGTTTTCTACATTACACTACTGTCTACGCTGAAAAAATACTCCCGAATTCCATACTTTCATAGGGGTAACACAAACGGGCACACGTTTCCATCGTGAATCACTTGCTTCTTCAATGATGTACACGTTGGTGGATCTCTTGTTCTTATATGCATAAATCGAGAATGCTTTGCAGAGTGTATTTGAGTTGTGCCCTCAAATGAATGTGCTCACTTTCGGATACGAGGGAGGTTGGCACACATTCTAGCATCTCACACCTCACCCTATATCTTGGCGTTTTGAACCTTAGCAATACTCTCCTCCAAAATAGGTGCGTTATGATCCACATTGGCCTATTTCTTTCATACTTGGCCTCACAACCCTACCTGCATAAAAGTAACATAAAAACACACATATTAATGTAAAACACTGAGAAAAAGTAATGCTCAACATAAGGAATGAGCGCTCAGCATTCATATCGCACAAGCACTTATCGGTGTGTCACTCACTCACAAGGTTACCAACAAGAACTCTCAACCTAGTGTCACTCTAACGGAAATGTTCATACAATCAGACATTCAAGGTTAGAACTCACAACAAACATCAATTAATTGAAATCATAATTAAGAGATTCAATGAAACAAATACATCCTAGGGTTCTAAATCAGTAAGTACCCACTAGGGGTTTGCCTCTCCATGGAGCCAAGTACAATCAAAGAAATAGAATGTAAAAAGCAATGAATCCATAAAAGAAACCCCTCGATGAGTCGGGTATCGATGGTGTTGTGGAAAGTCCTCTGCCAAAGTCGTCCAAGGATTCCCTCAGTCCGGTATAAAGATAGCCTCGACGGAAACTCCCCTACCAACCTTCTTCCTAAGGAATGACGATGTCGAGCCATAGAACCTCTCCAAAAACCTTAGCCAATACCCCTCAGATCCCTAGCCTAAGCCTCTCTCTCAAGTTGGGGAAAAGATGGAGAAAAATGTTGAAATCAGGGGCTGAATCGGCTTTTAAATAGAAATTTTGGAATCGAGGCGACCACACGAACTGTGGATCTTTCACACGCCCATGTGGAAATTCCACAGGCGTGGATAATTTCCACGCGCTGCGTGTGGGTTCTCCAATTCTGTTTTCTCGGCCGGTGTGAGCAGTGATTTTATCGGGGAGTAGCATAGCGGGCACACGTTCACGTCGTGGATCATTTGCTTCTTCAATGATAGACAAGTTGGTGGAGCTCTTGTTCTATGTGAATAAGTCAGAATGCTTGAGTGTGACTGCCTTTGTGCCCCTCCAAATGGATGTGCCAACTCGAGATACGAGGGAGGTTGGCACACACTCTAGCATCTCACACCTGACCTATGTCTTGGCGTTTGAGCTTTAGTAAGATTTCCCCAAAATCGGTGCCTTATGATCCACATTGGTTTCTTTTCCTTCATAATCGGCCTCATAACCCTACACCTTGCAGTAACATAAAAGCACACATATTAGTGTAAAAACCCGAGAAGAGTAATGCTCAATATAAGGAAAGAATGCTTTGCATTAATATCACACAACCACTTATCGGGGCATATTACAAAGTCACTACGGAGAGGCCACAATGAAGCTTGCCTAGTAATACCAAGACTAATCAAGAGAACATGTGAAGGTGATCACTTTTGAGAAGTGACCAGTGAGGTTGAGGGTAAGCTTCAAGTGAGAAGACCAATGTTGAAGTACCAGGAGTCGTGGAGGTTAAGGAAATAGCAAACAAGGAGGAAGAGGTGGCACCACGCACCTTACAAGCCTAGAATTCCTTATCCTTCAAGATTGAAGAACGACCAAAATGATGAGCAATAGAAGAAGTTCTTGGGTTTATTCAAGCAATTGCACATCAACATTCCTTTTGTGGAGGTATTGTCTCAAATGCCTCATTATACAAAGTTTTTAATGGATCTTTTGACCAACAAGAAGAAGTTGGAGGAAAGTGTATCGGTGAACTTAGATGCTTCATATTCGGTAGTGTTGCAAAAGAATATGCCGAATAAGAAGAACGACCCCGGAAGCTTTGTTATTCTGTGCAACATTGCTAATATGGGTGAAGAGATTTCATTGGTGGATTCTGAGGCTGGTATCAACGTCGATTCCATACTCATTCTTTTCAAAAGCTAAGCTTGAGAGAGCCTAGACCCACTAGGATGACACTTGAGTTGGCCGACCAAGCGGTTAGACATCAGGGGTATTATCGAAGACGTAATTGTGAAGGTTGACAAGTACATATTTCGTTGGAATTTATAGTGTTGGATGTCGGCGGTTTATATGTTCCTTTGATGCTTGGAAGGCCTTTCTTACGCGCTTCCAAGGCACTTATATGACATGGGCGGTGGTGAGTTGACAACTGAGGGGTTGGCGATGACAAGCTTACATACTGCCTCACTGAAGCCATGCGACATTCCCTTGAATTTGATGACACTCTTTATTTTCTTTACACTACTGATGAGTGAATTAATGAATATGTGCAGGAAATGATGAATCAAGACCTGTACGAGGGTTTGCTAGACCAAGGAGTAAAAAATGAAGAAGTCTTAATGCTTGGTCTAGAGGAAAAAGTACCATCTACCCTAGGGATCATGAAGAAGGTGCTTTGAAAGATGAAACAAGCAAGGAGACACCACAAGAAATGCCCCAAGGCTAATGGGGATGTGCAAGAGCAGAACAAGGGTGATGAACCCTTATGTGGTAACATGCTCAACAACTACCCTTTACTAGTTAAAAGACTATGTTCATCATGCTTTCAAGTTATGGGTAAGAGGAAACCTTCATCTAGGAACTACCATGAGGTAAGAAGAGGTACGTCAGGCTAAGTGATGTAAAACAAGCGCTTCATCGGAGGCAACCCAAGTCTTTACTATTTTTCTAGGTTTTAGTTTAGTATTTGCATGAATAAAGCATGAGTGTTGGTATCTTGATTTTTAGATGTTATTGCTGTTATTTTTCTCATGGATTATTTGCTATAATCATGTGCTTAAATGTGTGTGGCATAGTTCTTGGTCGTTTGAGAATGTTTTTCATGATTCTCTCATTAATTTTACACTTTAGAGACAAGATCTGAGATTGTATACATGTTTAAAAATTTTCTACAGAGCCTGCATATTTTTTCTAAGTCATCCAAAGAAGACACATGGCTGTGTTGAATTTCCACACGGGCATTGACGAACACCCTTTCCAAAAGTCCCACAAGTGCACGGGGTCATCGAAGTAATAATCCCAGATGAGTGGGTATCGTATCCACAGAGAGTAGAGACTAATGACACTTAAATTGTTTCTTAACTATGTAAAAGATGAATAGTGATATGTGTGACAAGATATCAAATAACAAAAGTAAAAACAACAAGAAAGAGAGCACAAGTAAAGGAGAAGGTAAGACGATCGATATAAATGGGGTACACAGATATTGTTCCGCCTAGGACAATTGTTTTAAGTGCAAGAACCCTCTATTATGCCTCCTTATTAATACAATAATGTGTCGTGGAGATCCTTTAATACATGGTCCCAAATCTAAGGTCAAGAATGCCTAACTCTGTACATGCCCCAGAGGAGAAATTGAATAACCTCTCAACCTCGCACTGGTATAGAATTGCAATGAGTTCTAGGGATTCCAAGTGATAAATACTCTTCCTATATGTAGACCTAACCCTTTGGTCCAAGTGGAAGGTCCTTACCCACAATTAAGCCCTAGATGCTAAGATCACTTCTACGCTTTACTCCATTGCACCCGCAACGAAGCCCCAGTGGAAGGTCATCCCTTAGCCCATTCACTCTACTATGACCACAAAGAACTCAAGAAAATAGAGGTAGAATAAATCACACTGGAGGGGAAAGGGGACGCTCTGCTACCTCTCGACTCACCCTCTCAACCCTCTCCAACTTAGCTTTGTCTAACTCTCATGGTGTGTCACTCACTCACAAGGGTTACCAACAAGAACTCTCAACCTTAGTGTCACTCTAAGGGAGTATTCATATAATCAAGCATTCATGATTGGAACTCACAATAACCATCAATTAATCAAAAGCATAATAAAGAGATTCAATGAAACGAATACATCCTAGGGTTCACAAATACCCAGGTACCCACTAGGGGGTTTATCTTTCCATGGAGCTAGATACAATCAATGAAATCGAATGTAAAAGCATAGAATCCATAGAAAACCCCTCGATAGTCGTGGTGATGTCTTGTAGAGAGTCCTCTATTCATCGCAAGGGTCCCTTTGTCCGGCTTAGGATACACCTCGCCAAATCGGTGCTGACGAAAGCTCTCCCACTAACCTTCTTCCAAACAGTGCACGATGTTGAAGCCATAGAACCTCTCCAAATCACTAGCCAATACCTCTCAAAACCCTAGCCGAAGCCCTCTCTCAAGTTGGGGAAAAGATGGAGAAAACAAGTGCTGAAATCGGGGTTGAAATCGGCTTTTAAAGGGTTGGAATCGGGAATCCATACGCCCCTATGGGCGCCTGACAAGATCCCCTTGCGTATATCCTGCAAGTGCACGGGTTTGTTGAAATAATAATCCTGGGTGAGCGGATATTGAATCCAAAGGGAGTAGGGAATAAAAAAACTTAATTCGATTCTTAGCTATGTAAAAGATCAATGATGATGAGTGTGATAATGATTCAATTCTCAACGAGTAAAAAGCAACGAAGTAAGAGAGCAAAAAAGTAAAGAAGGGGTAAGGCAATCGATAAAGATGGGGTACCCGGATAATGCTCCACCTAGGATAAAGCTGTTTCAAGTGCAAGAACCCTCTATTATGTTTCCTAATCAATGCAATGGTGAGTCGTGGAAATCCTTAATTACATAGTCCCAAATATAAGGTCAACTATGCCTAACTCTATACATGTTCCGGAGGAGAAATCGAACAATCTCAACACCTCACAATCTCATAGAGTTGCAATGAGCTCTAGCGATTCCAAGTGTTAAATCTCTTCCTAATTATAGACCTAACCCTTTGGTCCAGGTGGAAGGTCCCTAACCACAATTGAGCCCTAGATACTAAGATCACCTCAACGCTTCACTCTATTGCACGCGCAACTAAGACCCAGCGGAGGTTCATTCCTTAGACCATTCACTCTATTATGGCCGCAAAGAACTCGAGGAACGGAGGTAGAATCTATCACGCCGGAGGGGAAAGGGGACACTCCTGTACCTCTTGACTCACCCTCTCAACCCTCTCCAACCTAGCTTTGTCTAACGCTCGTGGTGTATCACTCACTCACAAGGTTACCAAGAACTCTCAACCCTAGTGTCACTCTAGGGGAAATGTTCATACAATCAAGCATTCAAGGTTGGAACTCACAATAAACATCAATTTATTGAAAGCATAATAAAGAGGTTCAAACAAAAAAATACATCCTAGGGTTCACAATACCCGAGTACCCACTAGGGGTTTAGCTCTCCATGGAGCTAAGTACAATCAAAGAAATAGAATGTAAAAGCAATGAATCCATAAAGAAACTCCCTCGATAGTCATGTTGATGGTCTTGTGGAAAGTCCTCTACTCGTCGTCCAAGGATTCCCTCGTCCGGTATAGGATACGCCTCGACGGAAGCTCCCCTACCAACCTTCTTACTAAGGAATGACGATGTCGGAGCCGTAGAACCTCTCCAAAACCTTGGCCAATACCCCTCGAAACCCTAGCCGAAGCCCTCTCTCAAGTTGTGGAAAAGATGGAGAAAAGAATCCAAAAATCGGGGTAACATAAACGGGCACACATTTATGCCGTGGATCGCTTTGCTTCTTCAATGACGGATAAGTTGATAGAGATCTTGTTCTATATGCATAAGTTAGAATGCTTGAGTGTGACTACCCTTGTGCCCCTCCAATTGGTTGTGCAAACTCAAATACGGGGAGGTTGGCACACACTCTAGCATCTCGCACCCGACTTATATCTTCGCGTTTGAACCTTAGCAAGATTTCCTCCAAAATCGGTGCATTGTGATCCACATTGGCTTTTTTCCTTCATAATTGGTTTCACAACCCTACCTGCATAAAAGTAATATAAAAACACACATATTAATGTAAAAACCCGAGAAAAGTAATGCTCAACATAAGGAAAGAATGCTTCGCATTCATATCACACAAGCACTTATCAGCGCCCTTGTGGATTTTTCGCACTGGCGTGTGGAATTGCAATGCTTTTTATCAAGGTAGCGCAAACGGGCACACATTTACATCGTGGATCACTTTGCTTCTTCAATAATAGACATGTTGGTGAAGATCTTGTTATATATGCACAAGTGAAAATGGTTGAATGTGATAGCCCTTGTGCCACTCCAAATCGTTATGCTAACTTGAATACGAGGAGGTTGACACACATTCCCGCATGTCGAACCCGACTTATGTCTTCACGTTTGAATTTTCTCAAGATTTCCTCCAAATTGGTGCATTACGATCCACATTGGCTTCTTCCTCTCACAATCGGCCTCACAGCTCTACCTGCATGAAAGTAACATAAATACACACATATTAGTGTTAAAACCCGAGAAAAGTAATGCTCAACATAAGGAAAGAACGCTTCGTATTCTTATCACACAAGCACTTTTCAGCCATATGTTTCTACTGCGATCTCATCCCAAGAGGACACAGGGGTGTGTGTCTGCCCCTGTGAATAACCTGGTGATGGTCAAACACCCATGTGTTAATTCCACGTGGGCGTGTGTTTCTCTGCAGAGACTTAGAGATTTATTCCGAGAATACACATTGGCGTGCGTCTGCCCCTGTGGATGATCAGTTACAAACACACAGGCATGGGTAATTTCCACACACCGATGTGGTTCTCTGCAGACAGTTCTCCTCCATCCCAAGAAGACACAAGAGCGTGCGTTTACTCTTGTGGATGATCAGTGACAAACACACCGGTATGGGTAATTTCCACACGCTTGTGTGGATCTTTGCAGAGAGTTCTCCTCCATCCCGAGAAGACACAAGGGCATGTGGATACTCCTATGACTGGCCTTGTAAAGATCCACACCCATGTGGAATTTCCACACGGCCAAGTGAAACACTTAGAGAACTTTTCTCGGTTGGACAGAGAAGCTACAGGTACGTGCATCTGTCCTTGTGGGTCAGGCACACGGGCGCGGGGAATTTCCACACAGCCATGTGGATGCATTCAAAGCAAAAGAGTGCTATCATGAAAGCACACAAGGGTGTGCGTCTGCCCCTATAAAACTCTCCTGTGGAGTCAGACGGGTGTGGGTAATTTACACACGCCCGTGTGGATGTACAAAATACCAGAAGCGGGGGGTTATCTTTAAAATCTATTCATGTTTCTTCATCTTCACACTCCCAAACACTGAGAAAATGCATCCATTCACTCTCCCAACCTTGCACTGTTGATTTATAGAAGTTTTACTTTAGTTTTCCTGCTAATTTTCAAGGTTTATAACTTCATCTTGTTGGTAAACCCTAATTCTCTCTTTTCTTCACCATTATTTGATTTTAGTCGATCAAATCTCTTGAATGTGTTTGTTTCTATGATTAAATGGTTGGTGCATGTTCAGAATGAGTTTAGAAACCATTTTAGGGTGCAATTTTGGATTTTTAGCATGCTACCATGCAATTTTCACACCCCATAGATCCACACGGGCATGTGGAATTTCCACACGACTATGTGGATTCCTACAGTGTTGTTTTGTAAGTTTATTTGATCAATTTTCTTTTCAATACTTGCAAGTATGGCACAAAGGAGTAAGAAAACGGCCAGCTAGTGTCCTCGAGAGACCTCACCTGAGCTAGAGCACATAGAGTTCTCGATTCCCGAGCACTAGGCGCGATTTGATCATTTTTCTAAGCTCAAATTTGGTTAGACACTATTTCAGAATTGTGCTTGCTCAGGGAGGTGCAGTTGGCAGATGACATGTAAAATGAGATAGAGAAGCTTCTTTCCGTTGGTAGCTGGAGAAGATTATTACTTATACAAGAGCCAGCTATCCCCATTCTTACACTAGAGGTGCTCTCATCTTTTGAGTTTGATCGTTCTTACAGCTGCTTCTCGAGCTTTGACATGATCCAGCTTAGAGCATTTGGACATCACCATAGTATGAGCATCTCCCAGTTCTCGATTCTACTTGGTCTGTACGATGAGGCATTCAAAGACATAGAGGAGTATACTCAGTTGCCAACAGACTATCCTGGCGCTTTGACCCCGCAGAGAGCCTATAGAACATTATGTCATCAGGGCTAGTATGAGCCGGGGATGTCTAAGGCCACTTCCCTTTCTCAACCTTCATACCGCTACTTGCATGCCATTTTGAGCAGGCCAGTGAACGGCCGCGGTGATAGTACTGGCGTCTTGAGCCAACAGGAGTTGTTGTATCTCTATTCGATGGTTCAGAGCACACCAATCCATCTTGGACACATTGTAGTAGAGTACCAGAGACATCAGGGGTAGTATGGCAGGATCGGAGTGATCTTCTCGGGCCCATACATCACCAGACTCATCACCGGGATGGGTCTACTAGGACTGATTAGAGGGGCCAAGAAGATGATTGTACCACCACCTCTCGCCCCTAGAGACTATGTGTCTGATGGGTATATGATTCGACGATATAGAATAGGGGTGTATGTTCTCGTATTTTACTTTTTGCATTATATTTTTGAAAGCTGTAATTCTCAGTAAAGATGCTCCTTCTGAGTTTATCTTTTATTTTTGTCTTGAGTTGTATTTTATTGTCTTATCTTTACATACTCAAGTTTATTTTGTTTTTGTTGAGATTCACTGAACCCCCTTGTCTATATGTGCAGATGGTCTTGTCAGTATGGAAATTGAGGATTAGTCATAGACCCGATCAATGTGTTTTACACATGGTCGTCTGTGCTCCACAACCCGTTGTAACTCAACTCCCAAAGAAGTTAGCTTCATCAAACGTACCACTAAGAGTTTAAGGGAGTATTGTTTCAGTTGCCCACTTCAATATATATGTTTGAGTGATATACTTTTTATTGTACTTACATGTGTACATTGAGTGCAATGTACACTTAAGTGTGGAGAGGAATCACATTACATATGTTCTATACACAAGTTTTGACTGAAAATACATGGTCACGTAGCCAATGGCAATTCACCTTAGTTGCAATGGTTGTATTCTTAAGTTTAGGAGAATTTTTAACATTAAATGTTCTCATGCTCAAGTTTTTACTCGAATTTTTAGGAATTTTTGCCTGATTGACACTTGTTGCACTACTCGCTCATTAAGCTCTTTGACAAGTGCTTGTGTACTAGTAATACAAAGTATTCTTTTTTTATGATGAGCATTACTTTTATCATATTTTACCACTAATACATGTGTATTTGTGTTACTTTCATGCATGTAGGGTTGTGGAGCCAAATATGAAAGAAAAAAGCCAAAGTTGATCATGAATGCACTACTTGACAAAATCTTAGAATGAACAAACGCGAAGACATAAGTTGTACTCGAAGATATGTGAATGTGTGCCAACCTCTATGTGTTTAAGCAATTACAATGATTTGAAGGGGGCACAAAGGCAGTTACTGTACCAATTTACTGTAATAGTTACTGTTCACAACCCGCAGAAAATTAGATTTCCAGAAATCCACACTGCCATGTGGAAATTCCACAGGGGCATGTGAAAAATCGACAAGGCCATGTGGATGCCCGATTCCAGCCTATTTAAAGCCGTGATTCAACCCGATTTCAGCATTCTTCATTCCATCTTTTCTCCATATTTTGGGAGGCTAACGGCTAGGGTATAGAGGGGTTTTCACAAGGCTTTTGGAGTGGTTCTATGGCTTTAATACCATGTTTCTCCTGGAAGATAGTTATTTGTGGAGCTTTCATCGAAACCAATCCAAAAGACTATTGACATGAATACCGAGGGTGTTTTTCTATGGATTACATGTTTTTACTTTTGATTACACTATTGATTGAATCTTGCTCCATGGAGAGCTAAACCCCCTTGTGGGTACTTGGATTTGTGAACCCTAGGATGTATTTGTTTCATTTACCTTTTATTATGCTTTCCTTAATTGATGTCTTTCATTGAGTTCCAATCTTGAATGCTTGTTGAATGATTTCTCCCTTAGAGTGACACTAGGGTTGAGAGTTCACATTGGTAATCCTTGTGAGTGAGTGACACACCATGAGGGTTAGACAAAGAAAGATTGGAGAGGGTCGAGAGGATGAATCAAGAGGTAGAGAAGCGTCCTCTTTCCCTTCTGGTGTGATTTATCCAACCTCCATTTCCTAGAGTTCTTTGCGGTTACAATAGAGTGAAGTGCTAAGAGAGGAACTCCGCTGGGGCTTAGTTGCATGAGCAACAGAGTGAAGCGTTAAATTAATCTTTAGTATCTGGGGCTTAATTGTGATTAGGGGCCTTTCGCCTAGACCAAAGGGTTAGGTCTACATATAGGAATAGGGTTTATCACATGGAATCCCTAGAGCTTCTTGCAACTTTCAATAGTGTGAGGTGTTGAGACAGTTTGATAAGTGCTTGAGTAAACATGTTTTTAGATGTGTTTTACGTGCATTGAGCATCATTTTATATATGGTTTATGTCTCATATCGTGTATTGGGTGTTTTTTTATGCATATAGTTGTAGATGCCGTGAAGGAGTAAAAGGAAGCAAAGATAGGCTATAAAGACACAAGGTTGGGACTTCTTGTGTAATTCAAATAGCAAGATACAAGAGGAGTTGACGAATGTGAAGATGTAAGCCAACTTCCAAGCAAAGTCAAGTTAATTCACTATTTGGAAGGGCATGAAGGCAGTCACATTCTCAAATTCCTTCTCTTTATAAAGATTTCGAGACCTCTCAAAGACTCGTTGATATAGAAAAGTCTTATAGCCTACCATATGATCGTGTACCCGTTTGTATGGCCTCAAAAGGAGAATGTTTGGATCGTGTTTGTGAGAAGCACTGTAGCACAGCACTATATCAAAACCGTAGAAATTTTACTTTACGAGTAATGTAGTAGAGTGACTATTCACGTACCCACATGGAAATTTCTGTAGCCCACGCGGGCGCGTGGAAAATCAACATGGATGCATGGGGGCACGTGACAGAAGCTATTTGGAGCTTATAAATAGCTGTTTTGCCCCAATCTTTCTCATCTTTTGTGCGGCCCTTGAGGGGTGAGACGGCTAGGGTTTGTAGAGGAGGTGTTTACGGCTTTGGAGGTGCTTCGTCACCAACTTTGATTGATTCCTCCTCCGTCATCGCATCAAGGAAGCCACCGGTGAACCTAGCTTCAGAGTGGGTCCTTCAAGACGTCGAAGCTCTCTATCAAGGCCATCAGTTCATATATAAGGGGGTTTATTCATATGGTTTTTATATACTTTCATTCATTGATGGTGTGTTTTGTACATTGCTCCAAGGAGAGCTAAAACCCCAGAGGGTATTTGGGCTTGTGAACCCAAGGATTCTCATCTTTGTGGATTTGCTTTGTGTTTCTATTTAATCCGAGTTTGATTAAGTTTCATTCTTGATTGTCTAATGCTTGCTTGCCTTATTGATCCTATGGTTATTTGGTTTGCATGGTTTGTTACCTTGGTGAGAGAGGTCTCCATTAGGGTGAGAACCTCAAGATTGAAGATGGTTGAGAAGGTGAGTCATGAGATAGTGAAGTGTCCCCTTACCGCTCCGATTGGTGTATTCTATCTCCATTCCCTAAGCTCTATGCAACCATATTTTGTGTGAGGTGTGAGATTGCTTGATTTCTCCACTGGGACCTTGTCGAGGGCTAAGATCCTTCACTAGGAATTAGGTCTAGGATCAATCTTTAGGAATCGGATACACCTCTTGGAACCCTTAGAGTGTTTTGTGGCCATATGTAGTGTGAGGTATTGAAATTAAGCGATTTCTCCACCGGGACCTTGTAGGGGACTAGTATCGATGATCTGGAGGCCTGATCCGATTATATTTGGATTTCCATGACTTAACTTAATCATCATAGAAACACTTTTCTTATCAAGTACCTAATAAATGAATCGTAGGAGGAGCATTGCCCGAATACCCCACTTTTACTGATTGAGATTCCCCCTCCATTTTACCCTTGCATATTCGTCTCTAGTATTCATCTCTTTGCACATTATATAACCATACTATCCCATTATCACTAGGCTAGATAGTAGAGAAGAAGTTAGTACTTGCAGCTCTGTTCCCTATGAATTCGACTACCCAACTCACTATGTATTTATTGGTTTGACACCTGTGCACTTGTGGTACACACACGCATATTCAGACATGTCATTAGTAGATTTCTCCACATATGCATAGTGTAGAGTTAGTCACGGTTGACCTTAGGTTTGCGACTGTGTATGTTAGGATATCCATGACTCATTAATCATTAGGTAGGAAGCATAATAGTTGGTTTTGCACTTGAAGCAATAATCCTAGGCGGAACAACATCCGAGTACCCCAGTTTCGATTGATTAGTTTCCTTCTCATCTATTTGCGCCTCTCTTTCTTATTTTCTTTAGTCTTGTTTACATTACATTTTGATAAGTGCCTGTGTGATAAGAATGCGAAGTATTCTTTCCTTTTGATACATGTGCATTTGTGTTACTTTCATGAATATAGGGTTGTGAAGCCGAACGTTAAAGAAATAAGCCAATGTAGATTGTGAACACCCTATTTGGAGGAAATCTTAAGAAGGATCAAACGCGAAGATATAAGTCGGGTTTAAGATGCGAGAATGTGTGCCAACCTCCTTGTATTCAAGCTAGCACAATGATTTGGTTGGGCAAAAAGGCAGTCACATTCGAGTATCCCTGCTTGTGCATTGATAGCAAGGTTTTCACCAATGATGTCGTTTATTGAAGAAGCAAAGCGATCTACGACGTAAACGTGTGCCCATTTACGTTACCTCGATGAAAACATGGATTCAGGAGTGTTTCAGGCCGGGACTGTAGCAAAAACATTGTGAAAATATACTGTAGCAGGTACTATTCACAGTCGCCCGAAAAGGAAAATTCCATAGAATCCACACGGGCATGTGGAAATTATCCACGCCCGTATGGAAATTCCATAGGCCCGTGTGGAAAATCCACAGGGGTGTGTGGATGCCTAATTCCAGTCCTATTTAAGTTGCGATTTAACCCTGATTTCAGTGTTCTTTTCTCCATTCTTTCCCCAACTTGAGAGAGCGTTGCGATTAGGGTTTTGAGAGGTATTGGCAAGGGTTTTAGAGAGGTTCTACGCCTTTGACGTCATGGTCCACTTGGAAGAAGGTTATTGGGAGAGCTTTCTTTCACACCGATCCAGTGAGGTGTGTCCTAGGCCGGACAAGGGGACTTTTGGAAGAGATGAGGCTTCTCCACAAGGCCATCGTCATGACTATCGATGGGGTTTTCTATGGATTAATTGTTTTTACATTAGATTTTGTTGTTGATTGTAGGTAGCTCCATGGAGAGTTAACCCCCCCTGGTGGGTAATAGTTAGTTTTGCACATGAAACGAATGTCCTAAGTGGAACACTATCTGAATACCCCAATTATATCGATTGCCTTATCTCTCATTTACTTGTGCTTCTCCTTCTTGTTTCTTTCATTCTTGTTTACATCACACTTTGTCAACATAATCATTATTCATCTTCACTTGGTTAAGAAGCAATTTAAGTATTTTTATTCCCTACTACCTATGGGTACGATACCCACTCACCTGGGATTTTATTACTCGACAAACACGTGCACTTGGGGTCACACGCAAGGGGCGTTGTCAAGTTTTTGGCGCCGTTGCTGGGGAGTAGGCGTTTAGAGATACTTTGCACTTTGCTATTTTAGCTATTTACCATTCATTCTATTTCACACTTTCTTATTCTTCCATTATTCTCATTTATTTTTTTTGTTGTGTCTTACTTTTTCTTGTAAGGAGCTTAAATGATGATTGATCAGCTCATTGTTCTATATTCTCAAGTTGAAGCCCTCAATAAAAAATTTGATAGAATTGTTACTTCACAACCAGAGAGCAATTTATATTTTAACACATATCATCCAATTGAAGTGGGCTACCCAAACCTCTTATGGAATAGCGGTGGACAACATTGGGAAGCACCTCAAGAGGAATGTCAAAAGGGTGAGATACTTGGAGAGGATGCACTTCAGTTGCATAAAGTATTAGCCAACTTTATTGAAGCAACCGATGTCTGTATCCAAAATATTAAGACCACATTAAAATGTCACGAAGCCTCCTTTAAAAAACTTGAACATTAATTAGGAGGGATATTTGACACACTCACTAAGGAACAACAAGTATTTTTGCAAGCAATTTAAGTTCCTTATAGAGATGATGTGGTATTGATCGGCAATGAAGAAGTTTGACATAACGAGTATGATGTTGTAGAGATTGAGAGGATGCAGAAGAGCCTTTCTCTCAAAGTGAGGATTATTTGAATGAACAGTATGCTCATGAGTAAGAAATGATGCAAGAAGGGTTGGTGAAGACATATTGCTTTTCAAGTTGAAATGGAAGAAGACGCAAAACCCTAAGTTAATGGAGCAAAGCATCTCTTTAAAAATTGATCAACTCATAAATTGCAAGAAAGAGGTTTGGGTTTGGAAGAAGATGTGGGTAGGAGATTGAAGCCATCCAATGACCCACCTATGCTAAGCTTGGACAATTCCCAACCCAAATTTTTTTCTTGGAGGCCAATGGTAAGATAGTTAGACTCTCTAACAAATATTCCACCCCGGTAAGTAGATTTTTAGTTTAAAGGAAGTAGCTTTGCAATGACTAGTCGGGAGGAACATACTCTTTTCAAGCCTCCATAATGTAAGGAAGAGGTACGTCAAGCTAAGTGACGTAAAACAAGTGCTTCTTGGGAGGTAACTCAAGCATTTACTGTTTTTCTAACTGTTAGTTTAGTGTTTGCATGAATAATACTTTGAGTGTTGGTGTCTATATGTTTTGATGCATTGCTGTGATTTTTCTTGTGGATATTTGGTGTTATCGTGTGTTCTAATGTGTTTGGTGAAGTTTTTGGTCGTGCGAGCTAGTTTCTCATGTTTTAGCTGGTGTATTTTGCATGATAGGGAAGGCTTTGAGTGTATGTGCATGTTCAGAAATTTTCTACAGAGACTTCAAAGTTTTTAAGCCATCCAGAGAAAATGCAAGGGCATGTGGAATTTCCACACGCCCGTGGGTCTACACTGTATGCTCATCTAGAGAAGGCACAGTGGCGTGGACTTGCCCCTATGAACAACCTAGTGAAATCCACACGCCCGTGGGTAATTTCCGCATAGGCATGCGTCTTCCTATAGAGACTTAGAAATTTTTCCCGAGAGCACACAGGGGCGTGGACTTGCCCCTGTGGGCGATCCTGTGACAAATGCACAAGCGTGGGTATTTGCTGCACGCCTGGGTGGATCTCTGCAAAAGAGCTCTCCTCCATCCAAAAAATACACAGGGGGGTGCTCTTGCTCCTGTGAGTTGGGCCAGTGAAAGTTCACTCCCATGTGAAATTTCCGCACGGGCATGGATCACACTTAGCATATTTTCTCGAACAGACAGAGAAAGCATAGAGGCATGTGTCTGCCCATGTGAGTCTCTCCTATGGAGGCTCACGGGCGTGTGTAATTTCTGTATGCCTGTGTGGATGTGCAGGAATTATTTGACTTCGTTTCTCTTTATAAATCTATCTAGCACTTTTCATTATCAAACCTCAAAACAGACAGGAAACACTCTCTTGCACTCCCCCGACCTCCCATTGTTGATTTTAAGAAGGATATTTGAGTTTCTCACTGATTACAAGGTTTTTAACTTCATCTCATGAGTAACCCTTGTTTGTTCCTCTTGTCTTTACTCTTGTTTGATTTTTTGTCGATTTTCTTTGATTTAACTGGCGAATGTGCTTCGGTTTCATGCTAAATGGTTGTGGTATGCTTTGGATGAGTTTTAAAAGTGATTTAGAAGAGTATTTGTGGGGTTTACTACAAGGGGCCGTGCGGTTTTCATGTCTCGTGAATCCAGACAGGCGTGTAGAATTTCCACATGACAATGTGAATTCCTATAGTATTGTTTATGAATGAATTTGATCATTTTTCTCCTTCAATATTCGCAGTATGGCTCCCGGGATGGCAAGCATCCCGAGAGAACACTCTACCGATCCCGGACGTATAGAATTTGTCGTCCCCGAGCATCAAGCTTTGTTTTGATCATCTCTCCATGCATAATTTTGGTCAGAGGCAATTCCTGGATGTGGGGATTATGCGAGAGATACAGTAGGCCCATAAATGGCAAATGAGTTTGAGGAGATGTTAGTTGTAGGTAGTTGGGGCAGGTTCTTACCTGGCCGTGACCCCGCTATTAGAATGCCGACACTGGAAGTACTCCAATCATTTGAGTTTGACAGATCATACTCGGCTTTTGATAGTGGCGACTCCCATACGCTTAAGAGTATTCGCGCAAAGATTATAGTATGAGTGTCACACGCGTTCTCGATCTGCTTTGGGGCTATTTGATGAGGAGTTTATGACCATAGAGGTGTACGAGTAGATTCCTACTGATTATCCCGTACCTTGACTCCACGAGAGCTTATCGAGTATTATGTGGCCATGGGCAATATGAGCCAGGGTTGTCAAAGGCGTCTTGTTTGTGTAAGATGAGTTACAAATACATGCATGCTATTTTGAGCAGATTAGTGAATGGGCGCAGGGATAGCACTAGATTTTTTTGAGCATGCGGGGAGTTGTTATACTTACACTCCATGGTGCAGAGCAAGCCAATTCATTTAGGACATGTCATGGCAGAGTATCTGAGACATCAGGGATATTATGCTAGGATCGGTGCCTTTTTCTCGGACCCTACATCACTAGGCTCATCATGGGTACGGGCCTCCTCACGTGCTATTCGAGGCCGAGAAAGTGATCATACCCGCACCATTGGGCATAGAGATGATTAGACGATGTATATGTTTCCGTGTATGGGAGGGGGAGTGAATGTATTGATTGTACCGGACCAACCAATAGAAGAAGAAGAAGCGGATGCAACTGAAGGATCAAAGCATGCCTCTATGCCTCAGCCTAATGCACCACCCACCTCACATGAGTCTCCACCAAAGGTGGATATGCTCTCCCGACTCTAGCTCATGATCAATTTGAGAGGCTCGAGAGTGCTGTAGGGATATTGCAGACAGATGTGGCCGGGATTCGCTCTACACAGGCCGCTAACCACACTGAGTTCATGGCATGTTTCAACATCATTTAGCAGCTACTAGAGCGAGACACAAGATCATTGTTTGCTATGTGACCTCGGGCACCTCATGCGACCTCAAAGATCGGGCTGATCCACCAAAGATCGCCTTCTACACCACTAGCATCAGTGAGAGCCAAAGCGTGACACCGAAGCTTGATTTGTCATCTTTATTTCTTTCTGTCTTTATTTTGTATTATTGTTAGACTTGCACTACTCAGAAAGGACTTTCCTTATGAGTAAGTATTTTATTTTTATTTTATTTTGTCTCGAGTTGTATTCATTGCTTTATCTTTTATATACTCGAGTTGTTTTTGTTTTATTAAGTTTTACTACACCCCCTCATGTATGCATGCAGATGGTCTTGTAAGTATGGGAATTGAGAACTAGTTATAGACACGACCAAGGTGCTTTTGCACTTGGTCATGTGTGCTTTACAACCCGTCGGAACATCACTCCCAAGGATTTAGCACCATCAAATGCAACGCTAGGAGTCAGGGGGAGTATTGTTTTGATTACTTCTCCCACATATATTCTTCATTGATATATTATGAGTGAGCATGCATGTATACATTAGGGACAATGTACAACTTAAGTGTGTGTGTGGGGGAGGGAGTTTCATACACGCACATGACTTTTATATTCATTTTAATTGACATACATGCTCACATAGCCAATAGTGGTTCACCTTAGTTGCAATGATTGTATTCTTTAGTTTAGGAGAATTTTTAACTTTGAATGTTCTCTTGCTCTAGTTCTTGCTTGAATTTCTAGGAATTTTTGCCCGATTGACACTTGTTGCACTACTCACTCATTAAACTCTTTTGGAAACTAAAGTTTGATGTTAAAGGAACTAGTTATAGTTGTTTCTTTTGTAATTGTGAAAAAAAATGGAAAAAAGGAAAAGAAAAAACAAAATAGTTTTATTGTTTAATTGTGCTTGATGGGTGGAAAGGGCTACCACCTATGAATTAAGAAGCTACTCTCACAAGTCGGATACTAGTTGTGCTCTAATGAGAGAAAGACCTATTTCATGGGATGAGTGAAAGCTACCACCCCGATAGAAAAAGCTACCACCTCGAAAGTGTGAAAAGCCTCCTTAGAGGCCGCTTCAGAAATGGCTACCTTCGAGGATGTGTGGAGCTACTACCATCTTCTTAATTTTTGTTACTTTGTGTAAATAAATAAGTCCCTTATACTTAGAACTTTGAGGAGTATACCTTGGGTTGACTTGGGTGAGTTTACACACACTTACAAGATTTCGGGTTTGTTGTCCTTTTTGATTCAAGTTTTTAGCTAGAGCATTGATGTTTTGTATATAATGTTGAAATTTCCCTTACTTGTAGAATGCTCTCTTTGTATGCTTTGGTGAGCCTAAGGCCAAGAACTTTCAATATTTCCTTCGTCTTTGCTTCAATGTTTTATTTTTGCTTGAGGACAAGCAAAAGTTTAAGTGTGGAGGAGTTTGATAAGTGCTTGTGTGATAAGAATGTGAAGTATTATTTGCTTATGATAAGCATTACTTTTATTAGGTTTTAGCGCTAATACATTTGCATTTATGTTACTTTCATGCATATAGGTTTATGAAACAAAATGTTAAAGAAAAAGGAAAATGTAGATCGTGAACTCACTATTTGAAGGAAATCTTGAGAAGGATCAAACGCAAGACATAAGTCGGGTTCAAGATGCGAGAATGTGTGCCAACCTCCTTGTATTCAAGCTAGCATAATGATTTGAAGGCACAAAGGCGTCACATTTGAGTATCCCAACTTGTGCATTGATAGAAAGATTTTCACCAATGAAGCCGTTTATTAAAGAAGCAAAGTGATCTACGATGTAAATGTGTGCATATTTACATTACCTCGATGAAAACATGGATTCGGGAGTGTTTCGTGCTAGTACTCGCAAAGAATCGCATGTCGTACATTGCTCACAAACGGCCGAGAAAGATACTCCCGGGAGAATCCACACGGGCGGTGGAAATTCCACAAGCCCATGTCGAAATTCCACAGTGCGCGGTGGAAAAATCCAAGGGCCTCGTGGATGCCGATTCCACTTTCAACGAAGTCGCGATTCGCCTTGATTTCAAAGATTATTTTTCTCCATTCTTTCCCCAACTTGTGAGAGGTTTGTGGAATGGGTTTTCAGAGGTATTGGCAAAGGTTTTCGAGAGGTTCTATGCCTTCAACATTGCGCTCCACTTGTAAGAAGGTTATTGGGAGAGCTTTCGTCGGCACTGATCCAGCGAGGTGTTAAAGGCCGGACAAGGGGACCTTTAGGAGAGACGAGGCTTCTCCACAAGACCATCATCATGACTATCGAGAGGATTTTCTATGAATTACTTGTTTTTACTTTTGATTTCATTGTTGATTGTAACTAGCTCCATGTAGAGCTAAACCCTTAGTGGGTACTTGGATTTGTGAACCCTAGGATGTATTTGTTTTATTAAACCTTTTATTATGCTTTCATTAATTGTTGTTTAAATTAAGTTCCAATCTTGAATGCTTCATTGAATGAATACTCCCTTAGAGTGACACTAGGATTGAGAGTTCTTATTGGTAACCCTTGTGAGTGAGTGACACACCACGAGAGTTAGACAAAGCTAGATTGGAGAGGGTTGAGAGGGTGAGTTTAGAGGTAGCGGAGCATCCCCTTTCCCCTCTGCTGTGATTTATCCTACCTCTATTTCCTCGAGTTCTTTGCGGTTATAATAGACTGATTGGGCTAAGGGATGACCTTCCGCTGCAGCTTAGTTGTAGAGGCAACAGAGTGAAGAGTTGAAGTGATTTTAGCACCTAGTGCTTAATTGTGACTAGGGACTTTCCACCTGGACCAAAGGGTTACCAAAGGGTTAGGTCTACATCTAGGAAGACGGTTTATCATTTGGAATCCCTAGAACTCATTGCAATTCTATACAAGTGCGAGGTGTTGAGAATGTTCAATTTCTCCTCCAGGACATCGTATAGAGTTAGGCATGGTTGACCTTAGATTTTTGAACCATGTATCGAAGGATCTCGATTTGACTCATTAATGCATTAGTTAGGAAGCATAATAGTTGGTTTTGCACTTGAAACGATTATCCTAGGCGGAACAATATCTGAGTACCCTATTTATATCAATTACCTTAACTCTTATTTTCTTTGTGCTTCTCCTTCTTGTTTCTTTTCATTCTTGTTTACATCACACTTTGTCAACACAATCATTATTCATCGTCACATGGTTAAGAAGCAATTTAAGTATTTTTATTCACTGCTCCCTGTTGATACGATACCCACTCACCTTGGATTTTATTACTCGACAAACCCGTGCATTTATGGTCACATGCAAGGGCGTTGTCACATTTTTATCAACACAATCATTATTTCATCTTCACATAATTAAGTAGCAACCTTGGTTTTTTATTCCGCACTCCTTTGATATGATAAACCACTCACTTGGGAATTTATTACTCAACAAATATGTCCACTTGCAGTGTCACACGCAAGGGGTGTGTCACCTTTTCTCAAACTCAAGTTTGATGTTTAAGGGACAAATTAGTGTTGCTTCTGTGTTAATTTTCCTATAAAAATATTGATGAAGAAGGAAAAAGAAAAATTATTTGCTTGTTGGTTATGCATTGGGGTGGAAATTGCTATCATCTATGAAGTATGAAGCTACTCTCATAAGTTAGATACTAGTTATGCCCCTAATGACGTAAAAGAGCTATCTAATGGGATGAGTGAAAGCTACCACCTCAAAAGTGTGAAAGGCACCTTAGCGGCCGTCTCGGAAACGGCTACCTTAGAGGATGTGTCAAGCTACTACAATGTCTTTGTTTTATTGTGTTTTGTACATAAATAAGTCTCTTATACTTAGAACATTAAGGAGTATACTTTGGGTTAACTTGAGTGAGTCTACATACACTTATACGATTTCGGGTTTGTTGTCCTTTTTTAATCGAGTTTTTAGCTAGAGCATTGATTTTTTGTATTTGGTGTTGGAATTTCCCTTGCATGCTTTGGTGAACCTAAGGCCAATCACTTTCAATATTTTTCTTCTTCTTTGCATCAATGTTTATTTTTGCTTGAGAAAAACAAAATGCTTAAGTGTGGAAGAGTTTGATAAGTGCTTGTGTATGAGTAATACGAAGTAATATTTTTCTTATGATGAGCATTACTTTTATCAGATTTTAGCACTAATACATGTCTATTTGTGTTACTTTTGTGCATGTAGGATTGTGGAGCCAAATATAGAGAAGGAAGCCAAAATAGATTGCGATTGCACTTTGTTGATGAAATTTTGGAGTGAACAAATGTAAAGACACAAGTTGTTCTTGAAGATATGTGAATGTGTGCCAACATCTATGTGCTCGAAGGTACTGTAGCTGGATATTATAGCAAATCATCGAAGCAAAATAGTGTAGTAGTTACTGCTCACATGCTACAGAAATCGTATTCCCACAGACTCACACTGGTCGTAGGAAATTCCACACGCCGTGGATTCCCCGATTCCTACTCAGATATAAAGCAAATGACTTGTACATCGATTTGGGGATCCTTTCCATCCTTTTCTCCATCTTTTTCCCCAACTTTGGAGAGGGTATGTGGCTAGGGATTAGAGGGGCTTTTGGCAAGGTTTTTGAGTGGTTCTACAACTTTTGATCGCGTGTTCTCCTTTAAGAGAGTTATTGGAGAAGCTTTCATTGGCATCGATTCGGGGAGGTGTGCCCTATGCTTGATAAGGGAACCTTTGAAGAGGACGAGGCTACTCCACAAGACCATCGACATGGATACCTAGGGGGTTTTACTTATGGATTGCATGTTTTTACTTTCAATTTCATTATTGATTGTATCTTGCTCCATGGAGGGCTAAACCCCTAGTGGGTACTTGGACTTGTAAACCCTAGGATGTTATTGTTTCATGGACCTTTTATTATGCTTTCCTTAATTGATGTCTTCCATTGAGTTCCAATCTTAAATTCTTGTTGAATGATTTCTCCCTTAGAGTGACACTAAGGTTGAGAGTCTACATTGGTAATCCTTGTGAGTGAGAGACATACCATGAGGGTTAGACAAAGCAAGATTGGAGAGGATCGAGAGGGTGAGTGATAAGTAAGCCAGCGATATGAATGCTAGCTGCTCATTCCTTATGTTGAGCATTACTTTCCTCGTTTTCCACATTAATATGTGTGTTTAATGTTACTTTTTACGCAGTAGGGTTGTGGAGGCTGAATATGAAGGAAATGGGCCAATGTGGATCATAATGCACCTATTTTGGAGGAGATCTTGTTAAGGTTCAAACGCCAAGACATACAGGTCAGTATGAGATGCTAGGGAGTGTGTGTAGCCAACCTCCCTCAGATTCGAAAGGGAGCACATCTATTTGAGGCACAAAAGCGCTATGCTCGAGCATTTCGACTTATGCATATAAGAACAAGAGCCGCCAACATGTACAGCATCATTGAAGAAGCAAGTGATTCACGCACGATGAAAGTATGGAATTGGGAAGTTAATCGTGTCGGCCGTAGCATATCAGCAGTAGCGCACCGTAGCAACACTCGCTCACACAGTGCCAGAAATCAAAGAACAGAGAATCCACTACGCGCGTGGAAATTATCCAGCCTGTGGAAATTCCACTCGAGCGCAGTGTATCGTCCACAGTCCGTGAGTTACCCGATTCCAGACTCTATTTAAAGTCCGATTCAGCCCTCGATTTTGGTATTCTTTTTCTCCATCTTTTCCCCAACTTGTGAGAGGACTTGCTTGGGGGTTTCGGGTGGTATTGGCCAAGGTTTTGGGAGAAGTTCTATGCCTCCAACATCGTGATTCCATTAGGAAGAAGGTTGGTAGGGGAGCTTCAATCGAGAAGGCGTATCCTATACCTGGGACGAAGGAATCTTTGGAAGACGAGTGAGGACTCTCCACAAGACCATCGAGACACGCACCATCGAAGGGTTTCTTTATGGATTCATTGCTTTTACATTCAATTTCTTTTGTTTGTAGTTAAGCTCCATGGAGAGCTAAACCCCTAGTGGGTACTTGGATGATTGCGTAACTCTAGGATGTATTCGTTTCATTGAACTTCTTTACTATGCTTTCAATAAATTGTTGTTTATTGTGAGTTCCAACCTTGAATGCTTGATTCTATGAACATTTCCCAGAGTGACACTCAGGGTTGAGAGTTCTTGTTGGTAACCCTTGTGAGTGAGTGACACACCACTAGCTGCTAGGACAAAGCTAGGTTGGAGAGGGTTGGAGAGGGCAGTCAGAGGCTGTGAGCGTCCCCTTTCCCTCCGACGTGATAGATTCTATCTCCGCTCCTCGAGTTCTTTGCGGCCATAATGGGAGTGAATGGTCTAAGGGATGAACCTCACTGGGGCCTAGTTGCGCGGGGAAATGGAGTGAAGCGTTGAGAGGATCTTAGTATCTAGGGCTTAATTTTCGGCTAGGGACCTTCCATCCGGACCAAAGGGTAGGTCTATATTTAGGGAAGAGATTTATCACTTGAACTTTAGAGCTCATTGTAACTCTATGACGAGTGCGAGGTGTTGAGATTGTTCGATTTCTTCTCCGGGACATGTATAGAGTTAGGCATAGTTGACCTTAGATTTGGGACTATGTATGTAAGGATTTCCACCCACTCACCATTACATTGATTAGGAAGCATAATAGAGAGTTCTTGCACTTGAAGCGATCATCCTAGGTGAAGCATTATCCGAGTACCCCATTCTTTATCGATTGCCTTACCCTCTTCTTTACTTTTTGCTCTTTCACTTGTTGTTTTTATTGTTGAGAATTGAATCAATTTCACACTTATCACTATTGATATTCCACACTAGCTAAGAATCAAATTAAGTATTTTCACTCCCTACTCCCTCGTGGATTCGACCCCGCCTCACCCGGGATTATTACTCGATAAGCCCGGCACTTATGGGATATAAGCAAGGGGACCTTGTCGTTGAGTCAAGATGTAGTAGAGTGTCCCCTCACTTCGTGTGATTTGTCCTATCCTCCTCGTTCTAATAGTTCTATATGGTCATACTAGAGTGTAGTGCTAAGAGAGAAACTCCGTAGGGCTTAGTTGCGTGACCAATAGAGTGAAGCGTTGAACTAATTCTTAGTGCTGGGCTTAATTGTGACTGGGGGTCTTTCGCCTCGACTAAAGGGTTGACCTATATTAGGGGAATAGGGTTTATCACTTGGAATCGCTAGAGCTTCTTGCAACTATACACAGTGTGAGGTATTGTGACTGATTAATTTCTTCACCGGAGCATAGTGTAGAGTTAGTCACGGTTGACCTTAGGTTAGGAATCGTGTATTTTAGGATTTCCACTAGTCATTAAGCATCAGTTAGGAGACATAATAATTGGTCTTCCACTTGAAGCAATAATCCTAAGGGGAAACAATGTCCGAGTACCCCACTTCCTATCGATTGCTTTTTCCACCATATTATCGCACATCTCTTTCTTATTTCTTATTGTTATTTGCATTGATTCTTGTCTACACTACTATTGATTCATTTTTCACCTTAGTTAGATAGCAATCGTTGTGTTTCTGATCACTATTCTCTATGGATAAGATAACCCACTCACTTGGGTATTATTACTTGACAAACCCGTTTTGCACTTTGCGGTCACATGCAATGGGTGTGTCACACAACCACATCCCCCTTCACAAAGCAAGAGTTAGAACTCGTAGCCGATGAACAGGTAATTGGTGATGACTCCAAGCTTAAGGTAAGAGAACTATGTTAGCTTTGATTCCTCTTACACCCAAGAGGATATGTAGGTAAGTTAATTTTGATTAATCATCAAATTAATTGCAAGCTAAAATTAATTGTTTTTTTTTACATTATGTAAATGTTACCATCTTATCTATTTGTTTTTTATTTATGAAAATCCACTAATTAAAAAAAAATTGAGCTGCTAAACATCTTATCCAGAAAACACATTTGATTCAAAAATTTAATATATAATATATTTCTATGATATATTTATATAATTACAATCTATATATATTTAAAAATCCGAGATTCGATATTTTTTTCTTCTTGGGTTTGACATCCGCCCATCTATCCCTTTTTCTTCGACTTTTTGTTTTTATAATATATGATACTTCACCGAGGACTGACCACTTCCCACGAGCTTGTAGCCATGCCGATGTCAAAGGAGATGTGTCGAGGGGCAACCAAGAAGAGGACGATCGGTTGATTGGGACCAGATGGTGGTGACAGATGAAAATGTTCCTCTCGTAAAACAATCTACTTTGTATGTTAATCTTGATGATGCCTGCAAAAAAGAGTAGGGATCTAGATATCCTTATTTTTTTTCTTTGATTTTTTAGCTAATTTTCTTCTTTCTTCCATGTTTACATCGATCCAATTATTGAGAATTGAAAGGAGAAAAAGTTCAGCATAGATCTGATAGTGTGTAGTTGTTCCACATTTTGTTTTAATTTATTAACCATGATGGGTACGGTGATGGGTTGATGTGTTGGATTCATCTTGTACACTCCTCCTCTTAAAAGTTATCACCAGAAAGAGATGTGTTTCAGGATCTTTCGTCCAATTCCAAGCCTAGAGTCGGAGATGAAGTTGGTCCGAAACCAACATGAGGTTTTTTCTTTTTCTCTTTGTGTGGGATTGTTAGTAATGAGCGTGGGTGAAATTCAAACGGAGGGATGAACATAAAAGAGCTAAAGATCATGAATGCTTTTTTTATAAAGAAGGTGAATCTCAAGTGAAACTCTTCATGAATGGTTCTTTTAATTTTTGTAACTTATACATTTTTCTTAAACTTTTATCTGTTGCGATTTTTAAAATTATATATTATAATTTAAAAAAAAATGTCAGTTACTGAGCTAGTATGGGCGGTGTTTGTGTCACAGGAATGTGACCTAGAACCCGCCAAGTTTGTTAGATCAACCGGGCTTACCGGTTCGACACTGTAAGCCAGGCCGATTTTAGGTCAGCCTTAGGCCAAATTGAACCAACCGGGTTGGGTCTGCCGAAACCTGTTACTCGGCCCGTGCCCACCTATAGTCATTATCAGTACCACACCTCTTGCGATGTCGACTTTGGTCTCTATCATAATAGTAGAAAAAGAAGGATGGTACCTATGGTCTTGCCCAACATCAGGGGATGAGAAAATATAATACCGGGTCATCACATGAGATAGAGACTGAGACTCGGTAGGAGGACAGTCTAAAGTCACTTGAGATCAGGTTCTATGAGCTACAGACTGAGGTCCAGTATCAATTACGGGTCATTGAGAAAGAGCAGAGCGAGTTCATTGCATTATAACGCTGAGTTGAGCGAGACATAGCTGAAGTCTTATGAATAGCATTCATTTACAAGTCTTCATCATCCATCGGCACCATATTTGCCCACCATATCTGTGGCACCATCTTTTCCTCCACAAAACAGCACCCACAATGGCTATGCTTGATGCTCATGAGTTGCTTTTATGATGTTCTTGTTGTTATTCCTAGTACTTTGTTGTATTTTGTGATGTGTTTGTTATCATGTACTCGTAGTTAGGAAGGGTTCATCTCACGCTAAAAGTCTATTTATTTTCAGCTCTTGTCATCATGCATCTCCCCATTTATGAGCTTTGAGTTGTGATTGTCTTTTTGATTTTGACAGGGATATTAGGAAAGGAGCTTCACCTCTCATGGGTCAAACAAACCCCGTATTCGTGCATGTATTGTCCAATTTTCACAAAAATATGGGAAGTTTTTACACCATCTCCTTATACTTATTTCATAGTTTTTACCATGTATTGTCGCTTTTATATACATTAAGGGCAATGTACAACTCTAGGAGTGGGGATGGGGTATTTCATACATGTGCATGCTTGACCTACCTATTAATTCAACAGGCCCGTGATGTAAATCCACAGGGGCATGTGGATTCCTGATTACATCCCTATTTAAGGCCGATTTCAGCATTGATTTCAGAATTCTTTCCTCCATCTTTTCCCCAACTTGAGAGAGAACTGCGACTAGGATTTTGAGAGGTATTGACTAGGGATTTGGAGAGGTTCTAAGGCTTGGACATCGCTCTCCGTTTGGAAGAAGGTTAGTGGGAGAGCTTTCTTCGGCACCGATCCGGCGAGGTGTATCCTAGGCCGGACAAAGGGACACTTGGAAGAGTCGAGGCTTCTCCACAACACCATCATCATGACTATCGAGGGGATTTCTATGGTTTACAATCTTTTACATTCGATTCCATTATTGATTGTAATTAGCTCCATGGAGAGCTAAACCTCATAGTGGGTACTTGGATTTGTGAACCCTAGGATGTATTCGTTGCATTAAACCTTTTTATTATGCTTTTATTAATTAATGTTTTAATTAAGTTCTAATCTTGAATGCTTGATTGTATGAATACTCCCATAGAGTGACACTAGGGTTGAGAGGGTGAGTGAGTGACACACCACGAGAGTTAGACAAAGCTAGATTAGAGAGAGTTGAGAGGGTGAGTCGAGAGGTAGCAGAGCGTCCCCTTTCCTGTCCTGTGTGATTTATCCTACCTCCGTTTCCTCGAGTTCTTTATGGTTATAGTAGAGTGAACGGGCTAAGGGATGACCTTCCGCTGGGGCTTAGTTGCGGAGGTAACTGAGTGAAGCGTTGAAGTGATTTTAGCACCTAGGGCTTAACTGTGACTAGGGACCTTCCACCTAGACCAAAGGGTTAGTTCTACATCTAGGAAGAGAATTTATTACTTGGAATCCCTATAACTCTTTGCGATTCTATACGAGGGCGACGTTGAGAGATTGTTCAATTTCTCCTCCTGGACATGTATAGAGTTAGGCATGGTTGACCTTAGATTTGTGACCATGTATTGAAGGATCTCCACGACTCATTAATGAATTAGTTAGAAGCATAATAGAGGGTTTTGCACTTGAAATGATTGTCCTAGGCAGAACAATATCCGGGTACCCCATTTATATCGATTATCTTATTTCCCCTTTACTTGTGCTCTCTTTCTTGTCTCTTTTACTTTTGTTACATTACATCTTGTCACAAAAATCACTGTTGATTTTTCACTTAGTTAAGAAATAATTCAAGTATTTTTACTCCCTACTCCCTGGGGATACGATACCTACTCACCTAAGATTTTATTACTCAACAAACCCATGCACTTGTAGGATATATGCAAGGGGTGTTGTCACCTATGATAGCTATAATACTTAGTTAAGAACATCCTAGCATAAAAGAATGATAGATGTGAGTTGTATTTCTTATCTATGCTTGAATGGATGATCGGTATCCGTAAGGGTACAGGTCGTCAAGTAATACCTCTCATGTACGCAAGAGAGGGTCATATTCCCTGGGTCCCGAGAGCTGTTATTCCTTCTCCCTAAATGACACTATCTAGTCTACAAATATAGGATTACAATAGGATAAGAAAAATAACAACGAGAGAACTATAAACACTTGGACCAAGTCTCACCACATAAGCATGTGAAGGAAACAAGTAGCAATGAAAGTGCGAGGTTTCCTTGGTAGGATCCCCTTGGGACTACTGAAGGCAATGGTGGTTGGACCAAGAGAAATCCTAGAGTAGATTACCCCGATGGTCACGCAGATACCCCTAATCCCATACAAGTATTGGATAGGAATCATTTCAGCCGAAATCCTCCTATGATTGCATTAAACACAAGGAAGTCTCTAATTAGGGCTAATACTCAACCTAGGTCCAGCTCTAATGGTTGGAGGGGTATGAAATACCCAATGGTCACGATGCATTCATACATGAATCCCTTCCAAACTTGGTGTGTCTAGTACAAGGGTGAAGGTTACACACTAAGTACAACCTTGAAGTTGAATCGTAGAGTTCTCATGCATAACAACACATCAAAGAACACCAAGCAAGGATCACAGACCACACAAATGCCATAAATGTAAATCAAAGCATCTATACAAGCAAGTTTATCCCAAGGTTCACCGGATGCCCGGTGGCCTTGGGAGTCTAGTTCATCTTCAACAAAGGAGAAAGTATAGAAAACAAGAAATACAAGACAAAGCTCATAACACTTCCCCTAAGATGAAGACTAGAAGGTGGTGATGGGAATTCAATGGATCAGTGCTGATAAACTCCTAGATATGCTCCTTGATAGATCGCCTATTCTCCTCTTGTTCTTGCTCCCTAGATCTGCCTCTCCAGCCCCTTAAAACCCTAGCAAATGATAGTGGAGAAATGGGTGGCCAAAGTCACCAAGAAAGATGCCTTAACTCTCTTTAAAATGAGTTCTCGGGATGCCATGCGGCTATCCATGTGAGCGGCATACAGGCTGTGAAGATTCCAAGAAAATACCAAGAATTGTGTTAGTTGCTACTATAACTACTATAGTAACTGCTACAGTACCCTACTGCATCTACATTATTGCATACAGGCATCTTCACGGCTGTATGATTACTAGTATGAAATCCCATACTTAGTGTATTCTTTATATCTTTGTGCTATAATTTTATTGGTATGAGAGCTATTAGTTTAGACTAATAGTTATACCCTGTTATTGTCTTTGACTGTTTTCTTTAGTAACTAGTGGATCAAGTTAGAGTTGAGCATGTAGCATTGTTGCATGTAGGATTTGATTCTAAAGGTTATCTTAATGTCTTTTTCAGTGGAAATGGCAGCATGACTCCCCGACACACGCGTGCTCAGGTTTTTTTTGGGTGGTCTTGTTGTTTCTTTATCTTGTGCTTGGAAGAAAATTTTGAGGATGAAATTTTTATTCAGGAGGATAGGATGTGATACATGGCTCCTCACTCTTTTTCCCGTTTTCTCTTCCTTGGCCATTTGGAGGATAGAGGGTTTCCACGGCATTTATTATGTTAGTTGGGGTCATTTGAGTAATTATCACCCGAGCTTTCTCAGCAATTTCTTCTTTTGAATATACAAGGCCATTATTGTCTTTCGCCAAATGCTTATTCATTCTAATCTTTGTTTCATAAGCATGAGGGCAACTTAGTCATTTCTTGAAGTCCATGGCGTTTTGGTTAATATATTGAAGCTTTAGGGGCAAAATGGTCATTTCCGCTTAAAACCTTATCCATTCCTTTAAATTCAAGGTTCCTTAGAGGCTAAGCATCTCATTCATCTCTTAACTCTTCTATTCTTCATCCTAATGGCTTGCCTTATCTTCTTCTTGCCTAATATGGTTTGATTTGAAGTTTAGAAGGTAATAATCCATTCCTTTCATTTGTTGTACATGGCATACATCTTCTTTGTTATGGTTGTGTTTTAATGTCTTGAAAGGGTTAGTTAACTCTCATGCTCTTCCTTGGAAACTTGTTTTCAATATCTTTGTAATCGTTTGGGTATTTGAAGGTTGTTTGAGTTGTGAATCCCTTGCATTTCACCCTTGTATCCATGGAATTAGTATTTCTATGAATTCAATGAGTTTTGATTGCATTTTTGTGGAGTTTCGGTGGGGAAAAGAAGTGTGTTTAGGAGCTCAAAATGATGCCATATATTTGTTGATTCATGTGTCTTTTAGTTGGCAATTGTATTGTTGTGAGAACTTGGTGTCTTTCCCTTGGATTGTTGATGAGTTTGGTCTCGGGACTGTAGCAATCCTGATTTACTGTAGCACCGAGAAGCTTTACTTGTTTCTTTGATTTCTTTGAATTAGAGTGAAGCTCAAACCTTTAGAACTTCTTTAGTAACCTAAAGTGTTAGTTTGAGCAAACTCTAGAGTGGATTAGGGTTGTTTGGAAGAGTACCTAAGGGTTTCTTTGCGTGGGCTTTTTGTGCTAATATTTGTTGGTGATTTGTTGTGTTTTAGTTAGGAGGTGAAGCATTGGCTTGAGGTTAGGAGTTAGCCGATGATTACCTTGTGAGAAAGAGAAAGCATCAATTAAGTGAGTGGGATTATTAAGCATGACCTTATTAGAAATTACCAATATAAATTTATATGCTTATATACACTCTATCTTTCTTAATGAGGTTTTGTTGGGTTCATGATTTATTTTGAGGTGTTTACAGCTTGGAAATGAGTTTAAAGTAAATCTTTATTGCTTTATACTTGTTTTGTATCTTGTTGAATGATAGTTGTTATTGTTAAAGATCTTGAAGGTATTATTCGGTGTTTACATATTCAAGTTTGACTTGTAATTGAGGCCCTTCATGAAGTTTGCGAGATCTTTGCACTTGTTTTTGAAAAGTATTGTGTTTCAAAGGGTTTGTTTTGTGAAATTGGCTACCTTGTGAAATCATTGATTTTGTGAAAAGAAAGTTTGAAACTCATTCTTGGGTTGTTGAAAGGTAAGAATTTCCATGTTGTTTCTTGTGTTGGATTTTGTAAATTTATTTGTGTTAAAAGATTCAGAATTTTTCTTGAGCTTTTATCATTTCCTTATGGAAATGGCTGAGGTATTGTTGTTGTTGGTTATTGTTAGCTATTGCACCCCATGTGGAGTGTGTTTCTTGTTGAGTTTGTATGGTGACCCTATTGCAGTTGGCAGACTTCAACGGCCAGCCTTTTGAAGTGGCATGGTAGACCAACTGATTACTACGAGGGCCATTTCATGGGGGAGTGTAGAGTCCTGACTAGATATTCATTGGGTAGCCGTTGTCACCAGGCGGTGAACTGATTGGTCAGTGTCAAAGACATGAGTACTTTGATGGCTCTAAACCTAGCTACGACCGCGGTGAAGGTTTATGGAGGTTTCTAGACCATTTTATAGTTGGTGAGTGTTGGGTGTTGCATTATTTCGAGTTGAGAACTATTTTGATTTACATGTTTATTGTCGAAGCTTTGCTTTATGATTAGCTTATTCCTTTAATCTAGAACTCTATATTCAGTATTTTTACACTTTGATATTTAGGAACTGATAAGTTCTTGTGCATCTACAACACTATATTCTTTTCTTACGCTGAGCATTGCTTTTATCAGATTGCAGCGATAATATATGTGTATTCGAGTTACTTTTGTGCATGCACTTTATTAAATCTTGGAGAAAGAAAGCCAAAGTAGATTGTGATTGCACATTATTAATGAAATCTTGGAGTGAACAAACTTAAAGACACAAGTTGTACTCGAAGATACATTAATGTGTGCCAACCACCATGTGCTCAAGAATTACATGGTCTGGAGGGCACAAAGATAGTCACATTTATGTATTCTGACATGTGTAATGGTAGCAAGATCTTCGTCAATATTATCTCTTATTGAAGAAGCGACGTGACCTATGGCATAGATGTTTGCCCATTTATGTTACCTCGATGAAAAGTGTAGATTCGGTAGTATTTTTGGCGGAGCACTATAGCAGTACCGTAACAAATCAATGTAGCAATTTACTATAGCAATACTATTAACAGCTGCTGAAAAACCATGTTCTGCAGATTCACATGGGCATGTGGAAATTACACACGCTAGTGTGGATTCCCGATTCCGGCCATATTAAGTTACCATTTCAGCCAGATTTGGAGATCCTTTTTCGCATCTTGGTTTGGAGAGGAGCCCGTGGCTAGGGTTTGGAGAGGCTTTGGCTAGGTCTTTGGAGAGGTTTGACGGCCTTCGACATCGAGTTCCTTCGGTGGAGAGTTATTAGGAGGGTTTTCGTCCGCACCGATCCGGTGAGGTGTGCCTTAGGCTTGACGAGGGAACCCTTGAAGAAGACGTGGACACTCTACAAGACTATTGACATTACTACTAAGAGGGTTTTATTTATGTATAGCATATCTTTACTTTTGATTTCATTATTGATTGTATCGAGCTCCATGGAGAGCTAAACCACTAGAGGGTACTTGGACTTGTAAACCCTAGGATGTTATTGTTTCATTGACCTTTTGTTATGCTTTCTTTAATTGATGTCTTTAATTGAGTTCAAATTTTGAATGCTTATCGAGTTGATTTTCCTTTTGAGTGTTACTAAGGTTGAGAATCCATCTTGGTAGGCTTTGTGGATGAGTGACACATCATGAGGGTTAGATAATCCTAGATTGGAGAGGGTTGAGACGATGAGTCGAGGGGTAGCGAAATGTTCCCTTTCCCCTCTTGTGTGATTTATCATACCTCCATGTTCCAAGAGTTTGTTGCGGTTAGAATAGAGTGAAGTGCTAAGAAATGAACTCCACTGTGGCTTAGTTGCACAAGCAACAGAGTGAAGCATTGAAGTGATCCTTAGTATTTGGGGCTTAATTGTGACTAGGGGTCTTTTGGTTGGACTGAAGTGTTAGATCTACATTCGGGAATAGGGTTTATCACTCAGAGTCCGTAGAGCTTTAAGCAACCTTGCATAGTGTGAGGCGTTGAGACTGAGAGATTTCTTCACCGGGACATAGTGTAAGGTTAGTCATGATTGACCTTATGTTTGGGACCGTGTGTTTTATGATTTCCATGACTCGTTAAGCATCAATTAGGAGACATAATTATTAATGTTGCACTTGGAGCATTAGTCCTAGCCTAAGCAATGTCCGGGTACCACACTTTTTGTCGATTGCCTCTCCTAACATTTACTTGTATTCTCATTTCCTTTTCTTATTTTATTTGTATTAATTCTTGTTCACACCACTATTGATTCATCTTCCCTTTAGTTAGATAGCAATCTTTGTGTTTCTGATCATTAGTCCATGTTGATATGATAACCCACTGTCCTGGGTATTATTACTTCGACAAAACCATGCACTTGCGGTCAACACACAAAGGGGTGTTGTTAAGAACCCTAATTGAGGTAGAATGCTTTCTCATTCTATCTTTCTTGTTATTTTGTATTGATGTTTTTCTATTCTATGTATTCATGCTTCAAACTAGCTATTTTAATAGTAAAGTATTATTTTGGAGCTTTATGTTATGATTGTGGTATATTACTTTTAGAGTTGTGCTAACCTCCCCTCATCGAGTAACGTTAGTTGCTCACCCTTCTTTTCTTCCTCCCGTGTTGTTGCACATAGTAGGTACGGTAGTATGGCAGTGTGTTAGCCATTTACCACCGCTTTCTATCTTCGAGATATCTTTTTCAGTTCATGTATGTTCTTTTTTGTCATGGACAGGTTGTTTGACTTATGGATCCACTATGGGGTAGTAAACCTTATTGCATAGTTTTTTATTCAAACAACTCTTAAACCCTTGGTGTATCAATTGCGTACTGCTGTTGTTACCACTTCCTTGTGCATTTGTGAACCACTCTATTTTTGTTCATTATAGTGGTTTCCATTGCTGCTACTTCTGCTGTGTATCAGTGTGCTTCTTTGCTCTATATCTGTGATAAATGTTATTCTATTCTAAGTCCATTGACCAGCCTTGCGGCATCCCAAAGGTTGAGTGGCGGGGTATTCCTCCTTAGGATTTTCAAGGGGATTATCACGTCCTGTGGGCCCACTTATCAGGGTGTGACATAAAGTGTATTTGGTGTTCTTTTATGCAAATAGGTTGTGAAGGCTTTGGAAAAAGAAAAGGAAGCAAAGATAGGTTATGAAGGCACCTTTTGGTAGTTTTTATGCAACATAAGGATCAAGATACAAGAGAAGCTCATGCACACGGTGGTGTGCACCTACTTCCAAGAGAATTCAAGTGAAATTGTGAGTTGGAAAGGTATAAAGACAGTCACACTCCTATGTGCCTACTTGTGTGAATAGTTCAAGAACTTTCCCAATGATGGTCAGACAATGAGAAGCCTCACAACCTACCACGCGGATTTGTGCTAGTCCATGATGAGCACTGTAGTAAATATTATAGTAAAACATTTTTAACTCGGCTGTGCGAAATTTTTAGGCGGTCAGCTAAGGGCGATTTCAGCCCCACACACCACGTGGGAGGCTCACACTATCGCATGGAGGCACGTGACTGACCCAGTTTTTGACTATAAATATCCCTTTTGCCCTATTCTTTTGAAACATTTTGCTAGCATTTGAAAAGCAAAGTGGCTAGGGTTTCAAGAGAAGGTCTTTGGCTAATTTGGGGGGCAATCTTCACCAACTTTTATAGATCTTTTCATTGTCATAGCATTAAGGGATCCTTCTGCGAATTCAAGGGGTTTTATTCCATGGTTTTTATTGATTTTCATTGCATTATTATTTGCTTTGTAATTTGCCACATGGAGGGCTAAACAATATTACATATTTGGCCATGTGAACCCTAGGATCTTATCTTGTATTGATTTACTTTTATGTTTTCTATTAAATCTATGTTTAATTAAATTTCAATCTTGTTTTCTCATTGCTTGCATGTAGTATTAATCCTTGTGATTGATTTATATGCATGATTTGTCTTCCTTGGTAAGAGAGAGGTCTCTATTAGGGTTATAACTCCAAGATTGAAGAGAGTGGAGAGGCTGAGTCATGAGATAATGGAGTGTTCCCTTTCCCTTCAGATTAGTACACTCTATCTCCATATTCTCTAAGCTTTATGCAACCATATTTTGGTGCGAGGCATGAGATTAAGAGATTTCTCTACTGGGACCTTGTAGGGGGTTTAGAATCTTTCACTTAGAAGTAGTGTTAGGTCTATCCTTAGGAATTGTCTGTACTCTTAGGTATCCCTAGAGTTTATTATGGTCATACTTGGTGCTAGGTGTTGAGATTGAGCGATTTCTCCATCGGTACCTCGTAGGGGACTAGTATTGGTGCCCTGGAGGTAGGGACCAATTGTTCATGGATTACCACTACTCGTTTAACTCGGTTTAGAAACACATAGTAAGCCTTGCGCTTCATGTTGGATCCTAGGGTGAGCATTGCCCAGGTATCTTATCTTTATTTATTGAGACTTCCCTCATTTCTACTTTTTCTTTGCTTGCTTGTGACATTCGTATTATTGTGATTGAGTTTATTTCATCATAATCTTGATTCTGACTAGATAACTGAGAACTGGTTACTACTAATATTTCTGTTCCCTGTAGATTTGACTACCCTACTCATTGGGTACATTATTACTTTGACACCTATACACTTGTGGCACATACACACAAGAGTTGTGTCAAGCATGACAAAGGAATTGAGAAAGAAATAGGCACCAAAAATGATGTTTTAGAGCCTAAGTATTGTAGCAACATTATAGCAAGTACTGTAGCACGAAGAACTGGAGAAACAACATATTCCAAAGTTTTATGTATGGTTGTGAAGATGTTACAAGCCGGCAAAAGAACTAGCATTTTACTGTAACACTTTATGCAAATTTTGGCACAAATCCTGAGGCTCACATGGTCATCCTTGCGCCCGTAAACCAGACCGTGAAGTCATCAAAGAGAAGTTTAAAAGAGATTTTTAGGGCATTTTTTTGCTATTCATCATCTCTTTCCTTGTACCTCTCAACTACATACGTTAGATCCTGGGTGAAATATGATTATTGATTACATTTTTGAAGAGGAAATCAATGGGAGAAGCATAATCCGAGTGAGATCCACCCTTAATCCTACCTGTAGAGGCTTGGAGTCGATGAGGGAATCCGTCAACATTGTGGCGTTTATGGAAGTTTTCCACTAGATCGAAAGCATCATTCACCTTTTGATCTTCGAGGGAGTCTTGTCTATGATTGTTTTAGTTATTTTCATGATGTTGAACCTCATATTTGTTTCTATGGACCTCTAAACCGCAAGGTCAGCTGATGCCAGTGAACCTTGGGGTAAACTTTCTTATGTGAATGCTTAGTTTACTTTATATGCATGTGGTTTGATTTTGTGGTTGAAGCTTTGTGTTAGTTGATGTATTGAATTACATGAGAACTCTGTGGTTCAATTCCTAGGTTGTACTTGGATGCATGGGATATGCCCTTGTATTAGACTCACTTAACTTGGAAGGGATTCATGTATGAATACATCGACGGATTCAGGTATTTCGTACCCCTCCAACCATTAGGGATGAACCTAGATGTGTGTTTGACCCTAATTAGAGAATTCACTATTCCCAATGCAATTATAGGAGGATTTGGTAGGAATAAATTGTGAGCCAATACTCATATGGATTAGGGGTAATCGTTGAGGGATTCAAGATTGCCTAATTTATGAATCTCTTGGTCCAAAATCACCACTGCCTTATAAACCTAGTATTTTCTAGCATTATTAGCCTTGATGGAATCCACATCCGTAACCATTCTTTTACCTACATTTCCCACTCATTCACACCAATGTGTAGATTTCTCACTTTAGGTATTTTTCCCCCTTTTTCTGTAGTTTTGGACACTGGCAGTCAAATTTGTAGGCTAAATAATGAGTGAAGAGGAAATAAGGGTAGCTCTTTGGACATGAGGAATACGACTCCTGTATCACAAATAGGGTATTACTTGATGACCCCATGTACTTGTGGGAGATCACAATAAAAGGTATAAGGGCCCGACCATTGAGGTTTTAACTTACATGGAAATAGTTTCAACCATGAATTGAATAGTAATACTTGATCACCATGTTGAAACTGTTTGCTATTTTTGATGTGTTTGTCATGGAAGCGCTTAACTATTTCTTTATATAAAACCAAATTTTCATTAGATGATTGTCGGAACTCCTCCAACTCATTAAATAGAAATTTTTAATTTTCCCCAGCCCTAACTAGATCAAAATTCCGAAGTTTGGTCTTTCCTAATAAGCTTGATGTTCTAGTTGAACATCCAAATGACACACCCTTCCATAGACCACATGGAAAAGGGTGTATCTTGTGGCCATTTTATAAGCTGTCCTATAAGCCAATAATGGTTCATCCAACCCTTCAGACTAGTCCATCCAGTTGTGGTGTACAGTCTTCTCTAGAATGCACTTTAATTCTCTATTTGTCACTTCAACTTTAGTACTCGATTTGAGGATAATACACAGCAGCCACACGATGATTTACTATGAATTTTTTCATCACCTTATCAAACTAAGCATTGCAAAAATATACCCCCCGATCGCTAATAATTGCTATAGGACTAAAAAATTATGAGAACAAATTCCTTAGAAACTTTACTATAACTCGAGCATCATTTATTGGCATCGTTTGCCCCTCTACCTATTTTGATACATAGTCCACAGCCACCAAAATGTATATGTTTCTATTTGAGGTGGGAAAAGGGCCCATGAAATCAATTCCCCAAACATCAAACATCTCACATTGCTGAAAAGGAGTCTGCTTCATCTCATCTCGTTTAGTTAGATTTTGGGGGCGTCATGGAACATTGATGTCCAGAAAAACCAAGCTTCCAAAACTTTTTCAACTGCTTAGTTCACATTAAAATATCCTCTATCAACTAGCAAATGATATTGATGTATGATTTTCCATCCTTTAGTATGCCAA
The DNA here is from genome assembly GCF_009730915.1 of Dioscorea cayenensis subsp. rotundata. NCBI lineage: Eukaryota > Viridiplantae > Streptophyta > Magnoliopsida > Dioscoreales > Dioscoreaceae > Dioscorea > Dioscorea cayenensis. The sequence continues at coordinate 16,118,199 of NC_052480.1, read as the reverse complement.
ACACACATCTCACCATAAGCCCAGCACAATCTTGTAAAGAAATGGATCCTCCCAAAAAAAATACTTTACATCTAAGAGAAATTTCTTTCAGTGTTGATATAAGAATTGTGCTAGAATAATGCCTCCCACCAGATAATTTCCCATGTCTGCGAACCAAGAGATATCTGGTCTTAAAATTTCTGCTCTTGTACTAAATAAAGACACTCTCCAAAGAATGCATCATCACTTCTTTTTTTGCCTTGAACTCACCCCTGAAGTAATTAAGACAAGATAAATGATCGGCCACTATATTTTCAGATTACCATTTATCTCTGATTTCCAAATCAAATTCTTGAAGGAGTAAAATCCACCTAATTAATTGCGTCTTTGCATCCGACTTAGTCAAAAGGTATCGTAGAGCTGCATGATCACACTACCTTGGAGAGCACTAAGTGAAGACATAACTTATCAAAAGCATGTACAATAGCTAGCAACTCCTTTTTTTGTAATAGTATAATTTTCATTTGTCAACGTCAACATCTTGCATGCATAGTACATGGGATGAAAATGTTTATCATGCCACTATCCCAAAATAACCCCTACTGCTAGGGCGTTTGCATCACACATAATTTCAAATGGAGGGTTCCATTATGGAGATCTCATAATTGAGGTACCAATAAATCTCCTCTTCAATAACTGAAAGGACCTGAGGCATTCATTGTTAAAGTAAAAAGGTATATCCCTTTCTAGTAGATTAGTCATTGGTCTTGAAATCTTTCAAAAATCTTTGATAAAGCATTGGTAACACCCCACATATCCCGAGAAACTATGAATATCTTTGGTCGTTAAAGGAGGAAGAAGTTTTTCTATAGTTTCTAGTTTTTCCATGTTAACCTCGATCCTATGATTGAGTCTAACAAGGGCACAAGTTGTCAAGTAATACCTCTCGCGCAAGCACAAGAGGGACGTATTCCCTGAGGTCTCAAGAGCTGCTATTATTTTCCCTTGGATAACACTGTCTAATCTAAAAAAGGTACATTTGAAACAAAGTCAGAAAATAACAAATGACAAAACTATTAACAATTGGACTAAGGCTGACCACATTAGCACATTAAGGAAGCGAGTAACAATAAAGGAGTGAGTTCCCCGGGTGAGGATCCCCTCGGTACTACTAAAGCTAGAAAGATGCTAGAATTATAAAGGCAATGGTGGTTTTTGGGCAAAGAGACATCCTAAAGTAGGTTACCCCAATGGTCACAATGATAACCCTTAATCTAATACAATTATTGGCTCAGATTTACTTCAGCCCAAATCCTCCTATGATTGCATTACTCTTAGGGAAACATCTAATTAGGGCCGATACACAATACCTAGGTCTAGCCATAATGGTTGGAGGGGTATGAAATTCTTGATGGTTACGGCGTATTCATACATGAATCCCTTCCAAGCTAGGTGAGTTTAGCACAAGGGTGATGGACACACACCAAGTACAACCTAGAAGTTGAATCACAGAGTTCTCATGCAAAACAACACAACAAAGAACACTGAGCTTAAACCACAAACCAAACCAAATACATTAGAAGTAAATCACAACATCCATACAAGCAAGTTCAACCCAAGGTTCACCGGATGCCGGATTACCTTGGGAGTCTAGTTCAACATAAATAAGAGAGAATTCTCAAAATACATAGGAAACATGAAGAAAACTAAAGAAACTCCCTTGAAATGTTGACTCAAAGGTGGTGATGAGAGCTTTACGATCTAGTTCGACAAACTCCATGATGATTTCCTTGATAGCAACCTTCTTCTCCTCCTTGATCTTGCTCCTTACATCTGCCTTCTCCAGCTCCTTGAAGCCCTAGAAGATGATGGTGGAGAAAAGGTGGCAAATGACACCTTAGATGATGCCCCAGAAACCCATTATAAACTCAGCTCGAGGGTGCTTACAGTTTGGTTTATGGTGGGCAAATGGGCTGTGAAGTCCTTAATAATTCTACCAATTATCCTGTAAGTTGCTACATTATTTTCTATAGTAAAACTACCACATCAAACTTGCTACAGTAGAACTGCTATAGTAAATTGCATGACCAGCTGCCTTTCGGCCCCTTTACATTTGTGAGGTTGCCCGTGAGGATTTTCAGACTTAGCATCTTTCTTCATGGCTTCATGCTACAGGATGCTATATTTGTGCTACAGTACCTGTGCCCTAAAATGCCATTTTTGATGTTGATTTCTTCCTTAATTCCGTTGTCAAGCTCATCTAGGCTTCTTTGATGCCTATAACACAAAAGAAACCAATGAAGCCATGAAAAGGACATCGAAACATCTAAATGCACATAAATAGTCATAAATATATACATTTAAAATACATACATTTAGGCATTTATCATCCTTTCTTGAAATTTTGTGCCCCAAAACTATTCCTTCGTTCACCATGATGTAGCATTTCTCCCAACTGAGCACTAAATTGGTCTCCTCATAGCAAGCAAGCACCTTTTCCAGATTAGAAAGACAACCATCAAATGAGAACCTGAACTTTGAAAAGTCATCTATAAATACCTCCATAATGTCTACTTTAAATTCATCAAAGATAGACATCATATAACTTTAAAATATAGTGGGCACGTTGCATAATCCAAAAGGCATTTTCCTTTACATGAATATACCATATGGGCAAGTAAATGTTGTCTTCTATTGATCTTCAAGTGCAATAGGGATTTGTTGATTGATAAGTACCTGATATTAGTAATACAAAGTATTCGTTTTCTTACGATGAGTATTACTTTTCTCAGATTTTATCGCTAATATATGTGTATTTGTGTTCTTTGGTGCATGTAGGGTTGTGGAGGCAAGTATAGAAGAAAGAAGCCAAAGTAGATCATGGAGGCACTATGTTGATGAAATCTTGGAGTGAACAAATATGAAGACACAAGTTGTGCTCAAAGATACATGAATGTGTGCCAACTTCCATGTGCTTAAACAATTACATGGTCTGGAGGGGCACGACGATAGCCACATTTGTGTATTATGACTTGTGCAATGCTAGCAAGATCTTTGTCAATGTTATCCCTTATTGAAAGAAGTGAAGCGATCTACGGCATAGACGTGTGACAATTCATGTGGCCTAAATGAAAAGTGTGGATTCAGGAGTATTTTGGTGGAGTATTGTAGCAGGAACTGTAACAAATCAATGTAGCAAATTGCTATAGCAGTTATTGTTCACAGGTTGCTGAAAAAATCAATTCCTGTAAATTCACACCGGCGTGTGGAAATTCCACACGCCCGTGTGGACTCCTGATTCCAGCCCAATTTAAGTCACAATTTTAAACCGATTGGAGAATCTTTTTCCCCATCTTTTCCCCATCTCTTCACCATCTTTGGAGGCATCCGCGGCTAGGGTTTGGAGATGCTTTGGTTAGGGCTTTTCGAGTCATTTGACTGGCTTTCAACACCGTGTTTCTTTAGAAGATAGTTATTACGGGGAGCTTTTGTCGGCATCGATTCGGCGACATTTGCCCTAGGCTTGACGAGGGAACCTTTGAAGAAGACGCGGAACTCCACAAGACCATCGATACGAACACCAAAGGGGGTTTTACTCATGGAGTGGTTTGACGGCTTTCGACACCTCGTTCCTTCAAAAGATAGTTATTATGGTAGCTTTTATTATTGATTGAATGCTTGTTGAGTTGATTTTCCCTTAGAGTGACACTAGCGTTGAGAATCCACCTTGGTAACCTTTGTGGATGAGTGACACACCATGAGAGTTAGACAATGCTAGATTGGAGAGGATTGAAAGGGTGAGTCGAGAGGTAGCGGGACACCCCTTTCCCCTCTTGTATGATTTATCCTGTCTCCATGTTCCAAGAGTTCTTTGTAGTTACAATAGAGTGAAGTGCTAAGAGACAAACTCCGTTGGGGCTTAGTTGCAAGAGCAACAGAGTGAAACGTTGAAGTAGTCCTTAGTATCTTGGGTTTGATTGTGATAAGGGGTCTTTCACTTGGACCAAAGGGTGATATCTACATTAGAGAATAGGGTTTATCACATGGAGTCCCTAGAGCTTTAAGCAACCTTACACAGTGTGGGGCATCAAGACAGAGCAATTTCTCCGCTGGGGCATAGTATAAGGTTAGTCACGGTTGACCTTAAGTTTGGGACAGTGTGTTTAAGCATTTCCATAACTCATTAGACATCAGTTAGTAGAGATAATGATTAGTCTTTCACTTGAAACAATTATCCTAGAGTGAGAAATATCCGGGTGGCCCACTTACTGTCGAGTGCCTCTCCTATCTTTTGTTTGCGCCTCCTTCTTCTTTTCTTATTTCTATTTCTGTTGATTTTGTTCACTTCACTATCGATTCATCTTTATTCTAGTTAATAGAAATCTTTGTGTTTCTGATCACTATTCCCTGTGAATTCAACTACTGATGAGCGATCCGCAAGTGCACGGAGTCGTCAAGTAATACCCCTCGTGCGAGCACGAGAGGATCGTATTCCCTGGGCCCAAGAATCTACTCTTACTTCCTCTTTGCGTATTGTCTAGCCGAATAATTCGAAGGGTTTCTCTAATCTATTACTTGAAATAAAAGAACAACAAATGGAGTCTATGATAAGGTAGGGGTATAAAATCAGGGGAAAGAAATGGTCACGGATGCGAATTCTACTAAAGTGCAAAGGATGCTATGAATGTCATGCAATTGAAGGTTTGGACCTAGAGATTTCCTAAATTAGATCAACCCGATGGTCACGGCAATTAACCCCTAATCCGGTATAAGTATTGACACGTAATTTCTTCCGATCAAATCCTCACACGATTGCATTAACAAGTGGGGAAATCCCTAATTAGGGCCGGAACACAACTTTGGTCTAGCCCTAATGGTGGAGGGGCATGAATACCCGATGGTCACGGCGTATTCGTACATGAATCCCTTCCAAACTTGGTGTGTCTAGTACAAGGGCGATGGTCACACTACCAAGTACAACCTAGCAGTTGGTTTACAGAGTTCTCATGTAAGCAACACATCAAATGCACCAAGAATGAATCACAAATACACAACAATAGCAATAGACAAAATTAAATCATCCAAATGCACAAGTTCACCCCAAGGCTCACCGGCATCCAGTGACCTTGGGGTCTACTCGTCCATACAAACAAATACAAGCAACAAGTCCATGAAAACAACTACAAATGGCATAAGAAAACTCCCTCAAACAATAGAAGTAGGAAAACAAGCCAAGCTAGGTGGAAATGCTTCCACGGACGCCGCGATGGGGGCGGCTTCCTTCATCGTCTACAAACTCCCAAAGAAAAGATCGATGAAGATCTAGCCAAAACCGAGCTCTCCCTTTGATTTTCCTTCTCCAAAACGTGTGATCTTGCCTCCTAAAGACTGGTGAAAATCGGCTCCAAGAACTCTCCCAAAAACTCCTCCCCGTTTGCCCTAGAAAAATCGGTTTCATTTATATCCCGTCAGTCCATGCGGGCGCATGGAGCCCGTGGAAGCTCATGCACCAAATGCCTAGAAAAACATGCGGTACAGGATAAGCTACGAATTTCACACGCATCGACTATTGAGAATTTCTAGCAAACCTCACGGGCACCTATGCGGGCGCATGGAGCCCGTGAAACTCACAGCCAAATGCCCGCATCAAGAACAATGACCTGCTACAATACCGCTACAGTGCTGGGACCCCCCAAAAATGCCGTTTTTGGTGTCAAATTCATCTGATTTACATTTTTCAGCATCGTTCGACTCATTTAAGACCTGCAACACTGAAATAACCAATTTAGACATAAAACGGGCATCAATTCGTTAACATATTCACAAATGATACAAGATTAATACATATAAAATACATACATTTAGGCGTTTATCAACTACCCACTCACCAGGGTATTCTTACTTTGACAAACTTGTGCACCTGCAGTCAACACGCAAAGGGTGTTATCAAGTTTTTTGCGCCGTTGCCGAGGAATAGGTGATTTAGAAATAGTTTGCACTTTGCTATTTTAGCTATTCATCACTTAATCTATTTCACATTTTCTTATGCTCTCATCGTTCAAATTGATTTTTTTCTTTGATTCCAGGAAAAATAATCAACATACCTGAATTATTTGACGCAATCACGGGAATGGTTGAAGATATAAAACATAAAGTTCAGTTGTTTGCAGTACAGTCGACTTCATGTTGTTCTCTGCAAGAGCAATTAACCATTAACCATCGCGTGGAAGGATCAGTTGTTAATTAAATTAATGGAATTTAGGATCCGAATTGTGAGTTAAATAGTTGACACGTCCGTATATGCGTGTAAACCGCAAGAGCATGGGTGTCGAAGTAATAATCCCAGATGAGTGGGTATCGTATCCAGAGAGAGTAGGGAATAAAGATACTTAAGTTGTTTCTTAACTAATATGGAAGATGAATACTGATAAGTGTGACAAAATATGAAATAATGAGAATAAAAGCAACAAGATAGAGGGCACATGTAATGGAGAAGGTAGGGGAATCGATACAGATGGGGTACCCGGATATTGATCCACCTAGGACAATCGTTTCAAGTGCAAGAACCCTCTATTATACTTCCTAATTGATGCAACAAAGAGTCGTGGAAATCCTTAATTACAGGATACCAAATCTAAGGTCAACCATGCCTAACTCTATACATGTCCTGGAGGAGAGATTGAATAACCTCTCAACCTCTCCCTCGCATAGAATTTCATTAAGCTCTAGGGATTCCAAGTGAAAAACCTTGTTCCTATGTATAGACCTAATCCTTTGGTCTATGTGGAAGATCCCTAGCCACAATTAAGCCCTAGGTGCTAAAATCACTTCAACACTTCACTCCATTGCACACGCAACTAAGCCCCAGTGGAAGGTAATCCCTTAGCCCATTCACTCTACTATGGCCGCAAAGAACTCTTGGAACGTGGAGGTAGGATAGATCACACCGGAGGGGAATGGGGACGCTCCGCTACCTCTTGACTCATCCTCTCAACCCTCTCCAATCTAGCTTTGTCAAACTCTCATGGTGTATCACTCACTCACAAGAGTTACCAACAAGAACTCTCAACCCTAGAGTCACTCTAGGGGAGTATTCATACAATCAAGTCTCCAAGATTAGGACTCACAATAAACATCAATTAATTGAAAGCATAATAAAGAGACTCAATAAAACGAATACATCCTAGGGTTCACAAATACCCAAGTACCCACTAGGGGTTTAGCTCTCCATGGAGCTAGATACAATCAATGAAATCGAACGTAAAAACAAAGCATGCATAGAAAAACCACCTCATTAGTCATGGCGATGGTCTTGTGGAGAGTCCTCTACTCATCGCAAGGGTCCCTTTTTCTGGCCTAGGATACACCTCACCGGATCAGTGCCGACGAAAGCTCTCCCACTAACCTTCTTTCAAAAGGCGCACGATGTCAAAGCAGTAGAACCCCTCCAAAGCCCTAGCCAATACCTCTAAAAACCGTAGCTGCTGCCCTCTCTCATGTTGGGGAAAAGATGGAGAAAAGAATGCTAAAATCGGGGCTGAAATCGGCTTTTAAAGGGCCGGAATCGGGAATCCACACACCCATGTGGGCTCCCCTATGGATTTTTTGCACGGCCGTATGGAATTTCCACACGCCAATGTGGATTCTCTGTTTTCTTGTTTTCTCAGCCGCCTGTAAACAGTGTTGCTGCAGTATTTTTGAAAAGATTTTTCGAAGATCACTCAACCATTGACAACACTCCTTGAAAAGGATGCCCTATTTGATTTTAGGAATGATTGCTTGACTGATTTCAACTTGTTCAAGGAAAAATTAGTGCAAGCACCGATTTTGATCACACCGGATTGCAACAAACACTTTGAGCTTATATGTGATGCAAGTGATTATGCGGTTGGAGCAGTTTTGTGTCAGAGGAAAGGTAAGCAGTTCCAACAAATTTATTATGCTATCAAGACTCTCACATGTGCTCAAGAAAATTATACAACCTCCAAAAAAGAGTTGTTAGTAGTGGTGTTCGCTTTCGACAAGTTTAGGCCATACGTCATCTTATCTAGGGTCACGGTATTTACTGATCACTCGGCACTTTGTTATCTTATGAACAAGGCTAATGCGAAACTGAGGTTAATTCATTGGATCCTATTGTTATAAGAGTTTGATATGGAGATAAAAGATAAGAAAGGAACCAAAAATGTGGTTGCGGACTGACAAGGTCCCCTTGCGTATATCCCGCAAGTGCACGGGTTTGTCGAAGTAATAATCCAGGGTGAGCGGGTATCGAATCCATAGGGAGTAGGGAATAAAAATACTTAATTCGATTCTTAGCTATGTAAAAGATCAATGATAATGAGTGTGACAATGATTCAATTCTCAACAATAAAAGCAACAAGTAAGAGAGCAAAACTAAAGAAGGGGGTAAGACAATCGATAAAGATGGGGTACCCGGATAATGCTCCACCTAGGATAAATGTTTCAACTGCAAGAACCCTCTATTATGCTTCCTAATAAATGGAATGGTGAGTCGTGAAAATCCTTAATTACATAGTCCCAAATCTAAGGTCAACTATGCCTAACTCTATACATGTCCCGGAGGAGAAATCGAACAATCTCAACACCTCGCACTCGCATAGAGTTGCAATAAGCTCTAGGGATTCCAAGTGATAAATCTCTTCCTAATTATAGACCGAACCCTTTGGTCCAGGTGGAAGGTCCCTAACCACAATTAAGCCCTAGATACTAAGATCACCTCAACCATTAACTCTATTATGGCCGCAAAGACCTCGAGGAACGGAGGTAGAATCTATCACGCCGGAGGGGAAAGGGGACGCTCCCGTACCTCTCGACTCACCCTCTTAACCCTCTCCAACCTAGCTTTGTCTAACGCTCGTGGTGTGTCACTCACTCACAAGGTTACCAACAAGAACTCTCAACCCTAGTGTCACTCTAGGGGAAATGTTCATACAATCAAGCATTCAAGGTTGGAACTCACAATAAACATCAATTTATTGAAAGCATAATAAAGAGGTTCAAAGAATCAAATACATCCTAGGGTTCACAATACCCGAGTACCCACTAGGGGTTTAGCTCTCCATGGATCTAAGTACAATCAAAGAAATCGAATGTAAAAGCAATGAATCCATAAAGAAACCCCCTCGATAGTCGTGTCGATGGTCTTGTGGAAAGTCCTATACTCGTCGTCCAAGGATTCCCTCGTCCGGTATAGGATACGCCTCGACGGAAGCTTCCCTACCAACCTTCTTCCTAAGGAATGACGATGTCGGAGCCATAGAACCTCTCCAAAACCTTGGCCAATACCCCTCGAAACCCTAGCCGAAGCCCTCTCTCAAGATGGGGAAAAGATGGAGAAAAGAATACCAAAATCGGGGCTAAATCGGCTTTAAATAGGGCTGGAATCGGGCGACTACACGGGCGTGGATGCTCCACGCGCCCGTGCGGAATTTCCACACGGCCGTGGATAATTTCCACACGCCCGTGTGGATTCTCTGTTTCTCTGGTTTTTCGGCCGGCTGTGAGCAATGCTGCTACAATATATGCTACAGTGTTGCTATAGTGATCTGCTACAGTATTTGACCTGAATAGCTTCCCAGTTCCATACTTTCATCGGGGTAACGCAACGGGCACACGTTCACATCATGGATCACTTGCTTCTTCAATGGTGTACATGTTGGTGGAGCTCTTGTTCTATGTGCATAAGTCGGAATGCTCGAATGTGACTGCCTTTGTGCCCCTCCAAATGGATGTGCCCACTAGAATATCAAGGAGGTTGGCACACACTCTAGCATCTCACACCTAACCTATGTCTTCGCGTTTGAACCTTAGCAAGATTTCCTCCAAAATTGGTGCATTATGATCCACATTGGCTTATTTCCTTCATACTCGGCCTCACAACCCTACCTGCATAAAAGTAACATATAAACACACATATTGGTGTAAAAACCCCAGGAAAGTAATGCTCAACATAAGGAATGAACGCTTTGTATTCGTATCGCACAAGCACTTATCACGGACCATCTGTCTACATTGGAGTGGTGTGAAGGTCAAGGGTCGTCATGCAATGAAAGTAACAATTTCTTTCCCGAGGAGCACTTGTATGTAGTTCAAATTTCTAAATTAGAGGGCACTCCATGGTTTGCAGATTTCACAAATTATTTGTAAGGGAAAGTACTGAGACAGGGTCTTACCTTCCAACAAAATAAGAAGTTCTTTAGCGATTTGAGGAATTACTTTTGGGATGATCCATACTTGTTTCACATTTGTTCAGATCATGTAGTCCGAAGGAGTGTATCAAGAGAAGAAGGTTGGGACATCTTTGCACATTGTCATTCAGGGCCAGTTGGGGTCATTATGCTTCAAGCAGAACTACTGAGAAAGGGTTAGCTGCCGGATTTTATTAGCCGACTTTGTTTCAGGATACACATCAATTTGTTCTTCAATTTGATAGTTATCAGAGGGCAGGAAATTTATCACGGTAGGATGAAATACCACAAAATCAGATGCAATTTTGTGAGGTGTTTGATGTGTGGGGTATTTATTTCGTGGGACCATTTCCAAAGTCTAATGGTAATCAATATATCTTGGTGGTGGTTGACAGTATCTCTAAATGGGTGGAGGCTCAAGCTCTGCCTACTAATTATGCTAGAACTATGGTGAAATTTCTGAAGAGGTTATTCACTCGATTTGGATCTCCACAAATTATCATTAGTGATCGAGGAACTCATTTTTACAACACCCAACATGAAAAAGTATTGAAGCACTATGCTGTGCATTACTGCCTTGCCACCCCCTACCATCCACAAATAAGTGGTCAAGTGGAAGTCACTAATAGAGAGTTCAAGAGAATCCTAACGAAGTCTGTGAAACAAGGAAAGTGGGATTGGTCAGAATGGTTGGATGACACACTTTTTGGCCCACAAAATGACGTATAAAACTCCAATAGTGGCATTTGCTTGCTTGGCTTGAGCAAAGCAGGGGAACAAAGAATGCTTCATCTTAATGAGTTAGATGAGTGGAGGATGAAGGCATACGAGAATGCAAGGATTTATAATGAAAGAATTCAGAAGTGGCATGACAAGCATATTAAGAATCTGAAAGGGTTTAAAGTCAACGATTAAGTGTTGTTGTCCAATTCTCGATTGTGGCTATTTCTTGGGAAACTAAAGTCTAGATGGTTTGGACCTTACACTGTAACTGAAGTATCACCTCATGGTGCTGTGAAAATTACCCATATGGAGAAGGGTACATTTAAGGTGAACAGACAACAGTTGAAACTATACTTTGAATGAAAGGTTAGTAATGATGACTGATAAGTGCTTGGGTAGACATATTTTTATATATGTTTTACATGCATTGAGCATCATTTTTACCATGGTTTATGTCTCATATTGTGTATTTGGTGTTCTTTTATGCATATAGGTTGTGAATGCCTTGAAGAGTAAAAAGGAAGCAAAGATGGGCTATAAAGACACAATGTTGGGAGTTCTTATTCAATTCAAGGACCAAGACACGAGAGGAGTTCATAAACGTGGAGATGTGTGCCAACTTCCAAGAAGATTCAAGTCAATTTACGAGTTGGAAGGGCACAAAGGCAGCCACATCTTCATGTATCTTCTCTTTGTGAAGATTGCAAGACCTCTCAAAGATACGTCGATGAATAAAAGTTTTATAGCCTACCACATGGACGTATGCCCGGACATGTGGCCTCAAGAGAAGAGTGTTTGGACCGCGTTTTGTGAAAAGCACTGTAGCAATTTTACCGTAGGAATTTTGATGTAGCAGCGCTGTAGCAAAATCACTGTTCACGCGCCCGCGTGAAAATTTCTGCAGCCGACACGGGCGCGTGGGGGCACATGGCAGATGCGGTCTAAGGCCTATAAATAGCCATTTTGCCCTTTTTCTTTCTCATCTTTTGTGCTGCTCTTGAGGGTTGAGACGGCTAGGGTTTGTAGAGGAGGTCTTTGCGGCTTTGGAGGCACTTCGTCACCAACTTTGATCGATTCCTCCTCCGTCATAGCATCAAGGAAGCCACCGGTGAACCTAGCTTCGGAGTGGGTCCTTCAAGACATCGAAGCTCTCCATCAAGGCCATCAGTTCATATATAAGGGGGTTTATTTCTATGGTTTTAATGTACTTTCAATCATTGATGGTGTGTTTTGTATGTTGCTCCATGGAGAGCTAAAACTCTAGAGGGTATTTGGGCATGTGAACCCTAGGATTCTCATCTTTTGTGGATTTGCTTAGAGTTTCTATTTAATCCGAGTTTGATTAAGTTTTAATCTTGATTGTCTAATGCTTGCTTGCCTTATTGATCTTTTGGTTATTTGGTTTGCATGATTTGTTACCTTGGTGAGAGAGAGGTCTCCATTAGGGTTAGAATCTCAAGATTGAAGAGGGTTGAGAGGGCGAGTCATGAGATAGTGAGCATCCTCTTTCCCCTCCGATTGGTGTATTCTATCTCCGTTCCCTAAGCTCTATGCAACCATATTTGGTGTGAGGTGTGAGATTGAGAGATTTCTCCGCTGGGACCATGTAGGGTGTTAGGATCCTTTTGCCGGGAATTAGGGTTGGATCAATCTTTAGGAATCGGATACACCTCTTGGAATCCCTAGAGTGCTTTGCGGTCATATGTGGTGTGAGGTGTTGAGATTGAGCGATTTCTCCACCGGGACCTCGTAGAGGACTAGTATCGGTGATCGGGAAGCCGGATCCGATTATATTTAGATTTCCATGACTTAACTTACTCATCATAAAAACACTTTGCTTATCCAGTACCTAATACCTGAATCCTAGGGGAGCATTGCCCGAATACCCCATTTTTAATGATTGAGATCTCCATCCATTTAACCATTGCCTATTCGTCTCCGGTATTCATTTCTTCACACATTAGATCACCACACCTTTCCATTTATCATTAGGTTAGAAAGCAAAGAAGAAGTTAGTACTAGTAGCCCTGTTCCCTATGGATTCGACTACCTGACTCACCAGGTATTTTATTACTTCGACACCCGTGCACTTGCGGTTTACACGAATATTCGGACGCGTGTCAATGACAAGGAGGTGTTCTTCCTCCATGAGCCCTTGTGAAGTAAGGTCAGGTATGTTAATCTTAGTAACGTTAAAAAAGCGCTTCTTGGGAGACGGCCCAAATCTTTACTGTTTTTCCTAGGGTTTAGTTTAGTACTTGCATGAATAAGAGCAGGAGTGTTGGTGTCTTGATTTTTACATGATTTGGCTGTGTTTTCCTCGTGGATTATTGGTGTTTTCATGTGCTTAATTGTTATTGGTGAAGTTTCTCGGTCATTTGAGCATGTTTTTCATGATTCTGTGGTTAATTTTGCATTGCATAGATAGGCTCTGAGTAGGTATAAATGTGCAGAAATTTTCTGCATAGCCTATAAAATTTTTATAAGCCATCCAGAGAACACACACAACCATGTGGAATTTCCACACAGACATGTGTCTCTGTTCAGAGCTCATCCAGAGCGGACACAGGGGCATGCATTTGTCCCTGTGAAAATACTTCTGATGGTCACACGCCCGTGGGTAATTTCCACAGGGCCATATTGATAAGTGCTTATGCGATATGAATGCGAAGTCTTCATTCCTTATGTTGAGCATTACTTTTCTCAGGTTTTTACACTAATATGTGTGTTTTTATGTTACTTTTATGTAGGTAGGGTTGTGAGGCAGAGTATTAAGGAAATATGCCAATGTGGATCATAATGCACCTATTTTGGAGGAAATCTCGCTAAGGTTCAAACGCGAAGACATAGGTCAGGTGTGGGATGCTAGAGTGTGTGCCAACCTTCTAGCATTCAAGTGAGCACATCCATTTGGAGGGGCACAAAGGCAGTCATACTCGAGCATTCCGATTTATGCATATAAGAATGAGAGCTCCACCAACATGTATATCATTGAAGAAGCAAGTGATTCACGATGTAAACGTGTGCCCGTTTGCGTTACCCCGATGAAAATATGGAATTGGGAAGTTATTCAGGTCAGAGATTGTAGTAGAGCACTGCAGTAACACTGTAGCATGTACTGTAGCCGCATTGTTCATAGCCGACCGAGAAATCAGAGAAACAGAGAATCCACATGTGCGTGTGGAAATTATCCACGGCCGTGTGGAAATTCCGCATGGGCGCGTGTACCGTACACGCCCGTGGAGTCGTCCGATTCCAGCCTTATTTAAAGCCGATTCAGCCTCGATTTTGGTATTCTTTTCTCCATCTTTTCCCCAACTTGAGAGAGGGCTTCGGCTAGGGTTTCGAGGGGTATTGGCTAGGGTTTTGGAGAAGTTCTATGGCTCCGACGTCGTGCGTCGTTTGGAAGAAGGTTATTGGGAGAGCTTTCGTCGGCATCGATCCGGTGAGGTGTATCCTAGGCCGGACAAAGGATCCCTTGCGACGAGTAGAGGACTCTCCACAAGACCATCGACACGACCATCGAGGGGGTTTCTTTATGGATTCATTGCTTTTACATTCGATTTCTTTGATTGTACTTAGATTTGTTCAATCGACAAATACAAGTTTTGAATCAGTCGAGGCTACACTTCGCAATCACACCACCTCCTTGCACAACCTTGAAAATCAAGTGGGGCAAATTGCGAAGTCTCTCTCCGAAAGGCCACATGGAAGTTTACCAAGCAACACGGAAACCAATCCTAGAGAACATGTGAAGGCGATCACTTTGAGAAGTGGTCATGAGGTTGAAGGGAGGCTTCCGAGTGAAAAGCCGAAAGAACACACACCCGAGGTTGTAGAGGTTGAGAAGGGAGTAAACAAAGAGAAAGACGTGGCACCCCCACCATTCAAGACAAGAATCCCTTGCCCCTCTAGATTGAAGAATGACCAAGGGGATGAACAGTATAAGAAGTTCCTGAGTCTGTTCAAACAACTCCACATCAATATTCCTTTTGTAGAGGTATTCGCTCAAATACCTAAGTACGCGAAGTTCCTAAAAGACCTATTGACGAACAAGAGGAAATTGGAGGAGAGTGCTTCAGTGGTGCTAGATGCTTCATGCTTGGCGGTGTTGCAAAAGAACATGCCGAACAAGAAGAAAGACCCGGGAAGCTTTATCATTCCGTGTAAGTATCAACGTCATGCCATATACTTTCTCCCAAAAGCTAGGCTTAGGAGAGCCTAGTCCTACTCGGATGACTTTATAATTGCCGAACCGAACGGTACAACATCCGAGAGGCATCATTGATGACGTGCTTGTCACGGTGGACAAGTACATTTTTCCGGTTAACTTTGTAGTGCTAGATGTTGATGAGAATGTGGATGTACACTTGATACTTGGGAGACCATTATTGCGGACTTCCAAAGCATTGATTGATATGGACGGCGGAGAGCTCACATTGAGAGTTGGAGATGACAAGCTCACATACTGCCTTGCTGAAGCCATGCGGCATTCTCTTGATTTCGATTACACTTTATATTTTCTAGACACTACTGATGAGCATGTTGATGAATATGTGCAGGAAATGTTCAACCCAGATCCATATGAAGGTTTGTTCGACCAAGAGGAGAGCAATGAAGAAGTAATGATGCTTGGTTCGACTGGAGAAGAAACATCTACCCCGGGGATCTTGAAGAAAGTGCTCCGAAAAATGAAGAGGGCTCGGAGACGCCACCGAAAACGCTCCAAGATTGTTAGAGACGTACATGAGCCAAGGAAGTTGGACGAACCATTGCTAGGTGGTCCGAAGCCCGAGAGTACATCCTCTACCCTCAAGAGATTTTGCTCATCATGCTTTCAACCCATGAGTAAGAGGGCAACCTTCATTTATGAACCCTCGTGAGGTAAGAAAGATACGTCAAGCTTAGTGATATTAAACAAGCGCTTCTTGGGAGGCAACCCAAGTGTTTATTGTTCTCGCACCTTTTAGTTTAGTTTGTTTTCATGAATAAACTGTTAAGTGTTGGTGTTTCAATTTTTAAGTGCTTGTGCTGTGATTTTGTTGTGGGATTTTTAAAAGTATTCATTGTGTGTCTTGTTGAGAGTTGGTGAAGTCTGGTCGTTTGAGTTCTATTTCATGTTTTTATCTGGTAAATTTTTCATAATATAGCAGGCTCTGAGTGTGTAAACATGTTTAGAATAGTTCTACAGAGCCTGCAGGTTTTTCTATGTCATCCAGAGAAAACACACGAGTGTGTGGAATTTCCACACGCCTGTGGGTGTATACTGTGAGCTCATCCAGAGAAGGCACAAGGGCAGTCACACTCAAGTATTCCGACTAATGCACATAGAACAAGATCTCCATCATCTTATCCGTTATTGAAGAAGCAAAGTGATCCACGGCATAAACGTGTGCCCGTTTATGTTACCTCGATGAAAATTGGATTCGGGAGTATTTTTGGCATGGTACTGTAGCAGGTACTGTACCAAATTGCTGTAGGAAATCAATGTAGAAGTTACTGTTCACAGCCGGCTGAAAATCACAGAAACAGAGAATCCAAACGGGCGTGTGGAAATTATCCACGGCCGTGTGGAAATTACGCACGGGCGCGTGTTCCGTACACGCCCGTGGAGTCGCCCGATTCCAGCCCTATTTAAAGCCGATTTCAGCCCCGATTTCAGCATTCTTTTCTCCATCTTTTCCCCAACTTGTGAGAGGACTTCGGCTAGGGTTTCGAGGGGTATTGGCCAACATTTTGGAGATGTTCTACGGCTCCGACATCGTGATCCCATTAGGAAGAAGGTTGGTAGGGGAGCTTCGATCGAGGCGTATCCTATACCGGACGAAGGAATCTTTGGACGACGAGTAGAGGACTCTCCACAAGACCATCGACACGACCATCGAGGTGGTTTCTTTATGGATTCATTGCTTTTACATTCGATTTCTTTGATTGTATTAAGCTCCATGGAGAGCTAAACCCCTACTTGGTACTTGGATGATTGCGAACCCTAGGATGTATTCGTTTCATTGAACTTCTTTATTATGCTTTCAATAAATTGATGTTTATTGTGAGTTCCTACCTTGAATTCTTGCTTGAATGAACATTTCCCCTAGAGTGACACTAGGGTTGAGAGTTCTTGTTGGTAACCTTGTGAGTGAGTGACACACCACTAGCGTTAGACAAAGCTAGGTTGGAGAGGGTTGAGAGGGTGAGTCGAGAGGTACGGGAGCATCCCCTTTCCCCTCCGACGTGATAGATTCTACCTTCGTTCCTCGAGTTCTTTGCGGCCATAATGGAGTGAATGGTCTAAGGGATGAACCTCCGCTGGGGCCTAGTTGCGCGTGCAATGGAGTGAAGCGTTGAGAGGATCTTAGTATCTAGGGCTTAATTGTGGCTAGGGAGTTCCATCTGGACCAAAGGGGTAGGTCTATATTTAGGAATAGATTTATCACTTGGATAACCCTAGAGCTCATTGCAACTCTATGCGAGTGCGAGGTGTTGAGATTGTTCGATTTCTCCTCCGGGACATGTATAGAGTTAGGCATAGTTAACCTTAGATTTGGGACTATGTATGTAAGGATTTCCATGACTCACCATTGCATTAATTAGGAAGCATAATAGAGAGTTCTTGCACTTGAAGCGATCATCCTAGGTGAAGCATTATCCGAGTACCCCATTCTTTATCGATTGCCTTACCCTCTTCTTACTTTTGCTGTTTCACTTGTTGTTTTTATTGTTGAGAATTGAATTAATTTCACACTTATCACTATTGATATTCCATATAGCTAAGAATCAAATTAAGTATTTTCACTCCCTACTCCCTGTGGATTCGACCCCGCTCACCCGGGATTATTACTTTGACAAGCCCGTGCACTTGCGGGAATAAGCAAGGGGAACTTGTCAATAGCCAATGGCGGTTCACCTTAGTTGCAATGATTGTATTTGTGAGTTTAGGAGAATTTTTAACAATGAATGTTTTCATGCTCTAGTTTTTGCTTGAATTTCTAGGAATTTTTGCCCGATTGACACTTGTTGCATTACTCACTTTTTGAACTCTTTTGGAAACTCATGTTTCATATATAAGGGATTAATTATAGTTGTTTCTTGTGTTAATTCTAAAGAAAATGGAAAAAATGAAAAGAAGGAACAAAATAGTTTTATTGTTTATTTGTGCTTGTTGGGTAAAAAGAGTTACCACCTATGAAGTACAAAGCTACTCTCATAAGTCCGATACTAGTTATGCCCTAATGAGAGAAAGAGATATCTCATGGGATGAGAGAAAGCTACCACTCCGGTAGAAAGAGCAACCACTTCGAAAGTGTGAAAGCCACCTTAGCGGCCGCTTTGGAAAGGGCTACCTTAGAGGATGTGTGAAGCTACTACTATTATTGAATTTTTTGTTACTTTTTGTAGATAAATAATAGGTCCCTTGTACTTATAATAGTGAGGAGTATACTTTGGGTTGTTTTGAGTTAGTTCATACACTTACACGATTTCGGGTTTGTTGTCCTTTCTTATTCAAGTTTTTAGCTAGAGCATTGATTTTTCATATTTAGTGTGGAAATTTCCATTACTTGTAGAATGCTCTCTTTGTATGCTTTGCTGAACCTAAGGCCAAGCACTTCTAATATTTCCTTCATCCATGCATACAATGTTTTAATCTTTGCTTAGGGACAAGTATAAGCTTAAGTGTGGGGGAGTTTGATAAGTGCTTGTGCATTAAGAATATGAAGTGTTCTTTCCTTGTGTTGAGCATTACTTTTCTCGGGTTTTAACACTAATATGGGTTTAATTATGTTACTTTTATGCAAGTAGGTTTGTGAGGCCAATTATGAGAGAAAGAAGCCAATGTGGGTCGTAATGCACTAATTTGGAGGAATTCTTGCTAAGGTTCAATGCTAAGACATAGGTCGGGTTCCAGATGCAGGAATGTGTGCCACCCTCCTCGTACTCAAGTTAGCACAACTATTTGGAGGTGCACAAGGGCAGTCACATTCAAGCATTTCGGCTTGTGCATATATAACAAGATCTCCATCAACATGTCCATTATTAAAGAAGCAAGGTGATCCATGACGTAAATGTGTGCCCGTTTGCGTTACCTCAATGAAAGTATGGATTTGGGAGTATTTTAGGCCGGTATTGTAGTGGGGTATTGTAAAAAACACAGTAGTAAAAAATACTACAACAGTACTGTTTACAACCGGCAGAGAAAAAAGGAAAACAGAGAATCCATGTGGGGGTGTGAAAATTCCACACGCTCGTGTGAAAAATCCGCAGGGGCGCCCACATGGGCATGTGTATTCCGGATTCGAGCCCTTTAAAAGCCAATTTCAGCATTTTTTTCTCCATCTTTTCCCCAACTTGAAAGAGGGCGGCGGCTAGGATTTTGAGAGGTATTGGCTAGTGCTTTAGAGAGGTTCTATGGCTCCAGCATCGCGTGCCATTTGTAAGAAGGTTAGTGGGAGAGCTTTCATTGGCACCGATCCGGCGAGGTATATTCTAGGCCAGATAATGGGACCCTTCCGACGAGTAAAGGACTCTCCACAAGACCATCACCATGACTAACGAGTGGTATTTTCTAAGGATGATTTGTTTTCACATTTGATTTCATTGATTGTATCTAGGTCCATGGAGAGCTAAACCCCTAGTGGGTACTTGGGTATTTGTGAACCCTAGGATGTATTTGTGAATCTCTTTATTATGCTTTCAATTAATTGATGTTTATTGTGAGTTCCAATCTCGAAGACTTGATTGTATGAATACTCCCTAGAGTGACACTAGGGTTGAGAGTTCTTGTTGGTAACTCTTGTGAGTGAGTAACACACCATGAGAGTTAGACAAAGCTATATTGGAGAGGGTTGAGAGGGTGAGTCGAGAGGTAGTGGAGCATCCCCTTTCTCTTCCAGTGTGATTTATCCTACCTCCACATTCCAAAAGTTCTTTGCGGCCATAGTAGAGGTAATGGGCTAAGGGATGACCTTCCGCTGGGGCTTAGTTGCAAGTGCAACGAAGTGAAGCGCTGAAGTGATTTTAGCACCTACGGCTTAATTGTGGCTAGGGATCTTCCACCTGGGCCAAAGAGTTAGGTCTATACATAGGAACAAGGTTTTTTACATGGAATCCCTAGAGCTCATTGCAATTTATGCGAGTGTGAGGTTGAGGGATTATTCAATCTCTCCCCCGGGACATGTATAGAGTTAGGTATGGTTGACCTTAGATTTGGGATCATGTAATTAAGGATTTCCATGACTCATTATTGCATCAATTAGGAAGTATAATAGAGGGTTCTTGCACTTGAAACGATTGTCCTAGGCGGATCAATATCCTGGTACCCCATCTTTATCGATTGCCTTACCTTCTCCTTTACCTATGCTCTCTATCTTGTTGCTTTTATTTTCATTACTTCATATTTTGTCACACTTATCACTATTCATCTTCCACATTAGTTAAGAAACAACTTAAGTGTCTTTATTCCCTACTCTCTGTGGATACGATACCTACTCATCTGGGATTATTACTTCGATAACAGTGCACTTGCGGTTTACACGCATATACGAACGTGTCAGCCTGTGAAGGTCCATGCCTGTGTGGAATTTCCACACGGGCGTGTAAAGCACTTAGAGAAATTCCTTGGATGGACAGAAAAGCCACAGGGACGTGCTTCTACCCCTGTGGGTGGGGTACACTGGCGTGGGTAATTTTCACACGCCCATGTGAATCTCTGCAGAGAATTCTCCACCATCATGAGAAGACACAAGGGCGTGTGGATTTCTGTAGTATTATTTTCTAAGTCTATTTGATCGATTCTCGTTTCAACTTTTGCAGATATGGCTCCGTGGACAAATAAAGTGACCAGCATAGAGCACATAGTGTTCTCGATTCCCGAGCACCGGGCTCAATTTGAGCATTTATCGAAGCTAAAAATCTGTCAGATGTGATTCTTGGATTTGTACTTGCTCAGGGAGGTGTAATTGGCTGATGACATGGTTGATGAGCTTGAGCAATTGCTCACTATGGGCTGTTGGAGCAAATTATTATCTATTTGTGTGCCTGCCATTCGTTTGTTGACATTGGAGGTATTGGCGTCTTTCGAGCTTGATCGGTCTTATAGGAGTTTTGACAGTGTCGACGTCATATAGTTTAGAGCATTTGGACACCATTATAGTATGAGAGTCTAGCAGTTCTTAGTCCCACTCGGATTGTATGGTGAGGCGTTCATAGATAGCGCAGGAGTACCCACCAGTTCAGATATTCTCTTCGACGTGAGCCCATGATTGATTTAAAAGGCTTGAGGGTGTTGTAGGGGTATTACAGGCAGATTTGGCTGAGGTTCATGCTACACAGGCCGCAAACCTTGCAGAGCTTATGGCATGTCTTGACATCCTACAGCAGATTTTAGAGTGAGACGTGACATCCCCCTTTGTGATGAGACCCCACACTCCTCCATCTTTAGCACCAGTTCCAATGGCAGTCGATCTACTGCTTGTGTGTTAAGAATATGAAGTATTCTTTCCTTATAATGAGCATTACTTTTGTCAGGTTTTAGTGCTAATCTTGTGCATTTGTGTTACTTTTATGCATGTACGGTTGTGAAGCCGAATGTTGAAGAAAGATGCCAATGAAGATTGTGAATGCACTCTTTGATAAAATCTTGGGAAGGAACAACGTGAAAACCCAAGTTGAGATCAAGATATTAGAATGTATGCCAAATTCCATGTATTCAAGCAATTACAATGATTTAAAGGGGCACAGAGGTAGTCACATTCGGGTATCCCGATTTGTGCATTGATAGCAAGATCTTCACCAATGAGGCCGTTTATTGAAGAAGTGACGTGATCTACGGCATAAACGTGTGCCTGTTTATGTTACCTCGATGGAAAACATGAATTCGGGTGTGTTTCTGGTGGTACTGTAGCAGGTTACTGCAGCAAAACATTTGTAGCAATTTAGTTTAGCAGGTACTGTTCACAGTAGGCTGAAAATGTGATTTCCAGAGAATCCACACGGGCGTGTAGAAATTCTATAGGGGTGTGTGGAACATCCACAGGCCCGTGTAGATGCCTGATTCCAGCCCTTTTAAAGCCGCGATTCAGCCCGATTTCAGAATCTTTCTTTCCATCTCTTCTCTAACTTACGAGATGCTTGTGGCTATTGTTTAGAGAGGTATTGGCAAGGCTTTTGGAGTGGTTCTACGGCTTTGACACCGCGATTCTATTGGAAGATAATTCTTGGGCGATCTTTCTTCGGCACCGATCCGGCGAGGTTTGCCCTAGGCTTAACAAGAGGACCTTTGGAGGAGACGAGACTACTCCACAAGACTATCTACACGAATACTACTGAGGGGATTTTCCTATGGACTATTTGTTTTTACTTTCAATTTTACAATTGATTGTATCTTGCTCCATGGAGAGTTAAACCCCTAGTGGGTACTTGGATTTGTGAACCCTAGGATGTATTTGTTTCATTAACTCTCTATTATGCTTTCCTTAATTGATGTTTTAATTGAGTTCCAATCTAGAATGCTTGATTGATTGAATACTCCCATAGAGTGACACTAGGGTTGAGAGTTTACCTTGGTAACCCTTGTGAGTGAGTGACACACCATGAAGGTTAGACAAAGCTAGATTGGAGAGGGTTGAGAGGGTGAGTCGAGTGGTAGCGGAGTGTCCCCTTCCTCCTTTGGTGTGATTTATCCTAACTCCATTTCCTTGAGTTCTTTGTGGTCACAATAGAGTAAAGTGCTAGAGGATGAACTCCGCTGAGGCTTAGTTGCGCGAGTGACAGAGTGAAACGTTGAAGTGAACTCTAATATCTAGGGCTTAATTATGACTAGGGGCCTTTCACCTGGACCAAAGGGTTAGGTCTATACATAGGAATAGGGTTTATCACTTGGAATCCCTAGAACTCCATGCAACTCTATACCGTGTGAGGTGTTGAGACTATTCGATTTCTTCGCCGGGGCATAATATAGAGTTAGTCACGGATGACCTTAGATTTTGGACCGTGTATTGTAGGATCTCCATGACTCATTAATGCATTAGTTAGGATGCATAATAGTTGGTTTTGCACTTGAAATGATTATCCTAGGCGGAACAACATCCGAGTACCCCACTTCTATCAATTGCCTTATCTCTCATTTATTTGTGCCTCTCGTTCTTGTTTCTTTTATTTTGTTTACATTACACTTCATCAACACAATCATTGTTTCATCTTCACTTTGTTAAGTAGCAACTTAAGTGTCTTTACTCCCTACTCCCTGTGGATACGATACCCCACTCACCTGGGAATTTATTAATCGACAAACCCGTGCACTTGCGGGTCACACGCAAGGGGAGTTGTCAACCACGAAGGAGACCGACGCTTGATATGTCTTTACTTTACTTTGTTCTTATTTTTTGTACTTCATTTCTGTATTTTATTATGGACTAGTATCACACCGAAAGGATCTTCTTTCTAAGATTATCTTTATTTTTGCTGTCTCGAGTTGTATTTCGTGGCCTTATCTTTATATACTTAAGTTTATTTTTGCCCAACCCACAGGGTCGTAATGCACTAATTAGGAGGAATCTTGCTAAGGTTCAAACAGGAAGACATAGGTTGGGTTCCAGATGCACGAATGTGTGCCAACCTCCTCATACTTGAGTTAGCACAACTATTTGGAGGGCACAAGGGCAGTCACATTCAAGCATTCTGACTTGTGCATATATAACAAGATCTCCACCAACATGTCCCTTATTAAAGAAGCAAGGCGATCCATGACATATATGTGTACCCGTTTGCGTTACCTCGATAAAAGTATGGATTCGGGAGTATTTCAGGCCGGTACTATAGCAGGGTATTGTAGAAAACACTGTAGAAAATACCACAGTGACACTGTTTACAGCTGGCCGAGAAGACAAGAAAACAAAGAATCCACACGGGCATGTGGAAACTTATCACGCCCTTTGAAAAATCCATAGGGGCGCTGATAAGTGCTTGTGCGATATGAATGCGAAGCATTATTTCCTTATGTTGAGCATTACTTTCCTCGGGTTTTTACACTAATATGTGTGTTTTTATGTTACTTTCGTGCATGTAGGGTTGTGAAACCAATTATGAAGGAAAGAAGCCAATGTGGATCACAATGCACTGATTTTCGATGAAATCTTGCTAAAGTTCAAACGCGAAGATATAAGTCGGGTGCGAGATGCTAGAGTGTGTGCTAACCTCCCCGTATTTGAGTTTACACAACCATTTGGAGGGGCACAAGAGCAGTCACACTCAAACATTGCGACTTATGCACATAGAACAAGATCTCCATCATCTTATCCGTCATTGAAGAAGCAAAGTGATCCATGGCATAAACGTGTGCCCATTTATGTTAGCTCGATGAAAAGTGGATTCGGGAGTATTTTTTGGCATAGTACTGTAGTAGGTTACTGAAGGAAATCAATGTAGCAGTTACTGTTCACAGCCGGCCGAAAATCACAGAAACAGAGAATCCAAACGGGCGTGTGGAAATTATCCACGGCCGTGTGGAAATTACGCACGGGCGCGTGTTCCGTACACGCCCGTGGAGTCGCCCGATTCCAGCCCTATTTAAAGCCGATTAAAGCCTCGATTTCAGCATTCTTTTCTCCATCTTTTCCCCAACTTGTGAGAGGACTTCGGCTAGGGTTTTGAGGGGTATTGGCCAACATTTTGGAGATGTTCTATGGCTCCGACATCGTGATTCCATTAGGAAGAAGGTTGGTAGGGGAGCTTCGATCGAGGCGTATCCTATACCGGACGAAGGAATCTTTGGACGACGAGTAGAGGACTCTCCCCAAGACCATCGACACGACCATCGAGGGGGTTTCTTTATAGATTCATTGCTTTTACATTCAATTTCTTTGATTGTATTAAGCTCCATGGAGAGCTAAACCCCTACTTGGTACTTGGATGATTGCGAACCCTAGGATGTATTCGTTTCATTGAACTTCTTTATTATGCTTTCAATAAATTGATGTTTATTGTGAGTTCCAACCTTGAATACTTGATTGTATTAACATTTCCCCTAGAGTGACACTAGGGTTGAGAGTTCTTGTTGGTAACCTTGTGAGTGAGTGACACACCACTAGCGTTAGACAAAGCTAGGTTGGAGAGGGGTTGAGAGGGTGAGTCGAGAGGTACAGGAGCGTCCCCTTTCCCCTCCGACGTGATAGATTCTACCTTCGTTCCTCGAGTTCTTTGCGGCCATAATGGAGTGAATGGTCTAAGGGATGAACCTCCGCTGGGGCCTAGTTGCACGTGCAATGGAGTGAAGCGTTGAGAGGATCTTAGTATCTAGGGCTTAATTGTGGCTAGGGACCTTCCATCTGGACCAAAGGGGTAGGTCTATATTTAGGAAGAGATTTATCACTTGGAATCCCTAGAGCTCATTGCAACTCTATGCGAGTGCGAGGTGTTGAGATTGTTCGATTTCTCCTCCGGGACATGTATAGAGTTAGGCATAGTTGACCTTAGATTTGGGACTATGTATGTAAGGATTTCCACGACTCACCATTGCATTGATTAGGAAGCATAATAGAGAGTTCTTGCACTTGAAGCGATCATCCTAGGTGAAGCATTATCCGAGTACCCCATCCTTTATCGATTGCCTTACCTTGTTCTTACTTTTGCTCTTTCACTTGTTGTTTTTATTGTTGAGAATTGAATCAATTTCACACTTATCACTATTGATATTCCACATAGCTAAGAATCAAATTAAGTATTTTTCACTCCCTACTCCCTCGTGGATTCGACCCCGCCACCCGGGATTATTACTTCGACAAAGCCTGCACTTGCGGGATATAAGCAAGGGGAACTTGTCAAGTTTTTTTGGCGCCGCTGTCGGGGAGTTAGGCGTTTAGAGATACTTTTGCACTTTGTTTTCTTATCTATTTTACCTTTCATTCTATTTCACATCTCTTCTCTATCACCGCTCTTATTTGTTTTAAAAAATTATTTCACACTTTTCTTATTCTTCCATCATTCTCATTTCTTTTCTTTTGTCATGTTTTTACTTTTTTTCTTGCAAGGATTTTTAAATGATGATTGAGCCCAGCTCGTTGCTCTATATTTGCAGGTCGAAGCTCTCAGTAAAAAAGTTGATAGAGTTGTTACTTCACGACATCAAAACATTCCATGTTACAACGTATATCATCCAACTGAAGTGGGCTACCCAAACGTATTATGGGATAATGGTGAACAACATTGGGAGGCACCTCAAGAGGAATGTCAAATGGGTGAGATACTCGAGAGGATGCATTTCAGCTATAAAGAGTATTAGCTAACTTTTATTGAAGCATCCGATGTCTCAGGTCCAAAAATATGGAGACCACACGAAGATGTCATGAAGCCTCCTATAAAAAAACCTTGAGCATCAACTAGAGGGATACTTGACACACTCTCCAGTGGAACAACAATTATTTGAGCAAGCAAGTGAAGTTCCTTATAGAGAAGATGTGGTAGTGAATGACAATGAAGAAGTGAGGCGGAACGAGTATGATGTTGTCGAGATTGAGAGGATACAAGAAGAACCGTTCACTCAATATGATGATTGTTTGAGTGGACAGTATGTTTGTGAGCAAGAAATGATGCAAGGAGAGTTGGCGAAGACAGATTGTTTTCAAGTTGAAATTGAAGAAGAAGCAACTACTAAAGTAATGGAACACGCATCTCTCTTTGGGATTGATCAATTCATAAATTGCAAGAAAGAGATTTTGGGTTTGGAAGAAGATGTGGGTAGGAGATTGAAGCCATCCAATGACCCACCTGTGCTAAGCTTTGGACAATTCCCCAACCCAAATTGTTTCCTTTGGAGGCCAAAGGTAAGATGGTTGGACTCTCCAACAAATATTCCACCCCGCAAGTAGATTTTTTTGGTTTAAAGGAAGTAGCTATGCAATATCTAGTCGGGAGGAACACACTCTTTTCAAGCCCCCATAAGGTAAGGGAAGAGGTACGTCAAGCTAAGTGACGTAAAAACAAGTGCTTCTTGGGAGGCAAACCAAGCAATTACTGCTTTTCCTAGTTTTTTTAGTTTAGTGTTGCATGAATAAGAGCTTGAGTGTTGGTGTTTTGATTCTTATATGCCATTGTTATGCTTTTTCTTGTGGACCGCTGGTGTTATCTTGTACTTTCATGTGTTTTGGTGATGTTTTTGGTCGCTTTGAGCTATTTCTCATGTTTTTTTCACCGGTAAAAACTTACATATTATGGGTAGGCTCGAGTGTGTAAACATAGTTAAAAAAATTTTCTCGCAGAGCCCTCGCAGAATTTTCTAAGGCATCCAGGAAAAACACACGGGCGTGTGGAATTTCCGCACGGCCATGGATTTCCACTACGAGCTCATCCAGAGAAGGCACAGTGGGCGGCGGCCGCCTCGTGAACCACTCATGCGACTATCACACGCCTGCGGGTACTTTTCGCACGGGCGGTGACTTCCTCGCAGAGTTGGGCGGTTTATCCCGAGAGCACACAGTGGGCGTGGACTCGCCTCGTGGGCGACCTTAGTGAACCACACACCCAGGGCGGTAATTTTTCGCACGCCTGCGGAATCTCCGCAGAGGATCTCTCCATCCCGAGAAGACATGGGGCGTGCGCTTGCCCCTCGTGAGTTGGGCTCAGGAATGTCCACGCCTGTGTGGAACTTTCGCACGGGCGTGGGTCTTAGAGAATTTTCTCGATTGCATGGAGAGTCCACATGGGCGCAAGGCCCCGCCTCGTGGGTCGGGCACATGGGCGGTAATTTCACACACCCCTGTAGATTTTTCGGGATATGCTAGAACCGCATGTTTTCTTTAAAATCTTTTCGGGTTTCTTCATCTTTTCACCCTCATACGTTTTGAGAACATATCCTTGCTCTCTCCTGACCTCTCACCGCTGCTTTTTAGAGGGTTGTTAATTGAGTTTTCCGGCCGCTTTTCTAGTCTTTCATTCTCATTTTGTCGGTAAGCTTCTCTTTCTTTTCTTTGCCAATCTTCATTTATTTTTGCAAAGACCAAAGTCATCTTCACCAAAGAATGGAAACAGATGTACTAGTTATTGACACCGACACTTGAGGCGCTCTTTACCTTCTTTTGTTCTTATTTTTTTCAGATTTTATTTTTCTCGCGATTTTATTTTTGATTTGTATACTCGTAAAGGATTTTCCCTCTCGAGTTTAGTTTCATTTTTGTTGTCTCGAGTTGTATTCATTGCTCTATCTTTTGTATACTCGAGTTGTTTTTTTGTTTTTATTGAGCTTCACCGAACCCCCTCGTATGCGCGAGATGGTCTTGTCATCATGGGAATTGAGACTTTTGTCATGGGCACGGCTAAGTTGCTTTCGACACTCTGCCCGTGTGAGCTTCACAACCCGTCGGAACATTACGCCTAAGTACTTAGCTCCATCAAACGCCACACTAGGAGTCATGGGAGTATTTTTTTGATTGCTTATCCCCACATATATTCTTCATTGATATACATTATGAGTGGGCTTGCATGTGTACATTGAGGACAATGTACAACTTAAGTGTGGGGGGGGTTTCATAGTGCACACATCTTTTTATTGTTCTTGATTGTTATATGCTCACATAGCCAATGGCGGTTCACCTTAGTTGCAATGATTGTATTCTTAAGTCTAGGAGAATTGTTAACATTGAATGGTTTCATGCTCTAGTTCTTGCTTGAATTTTTTTAGGAATTTTTTTTGCCCGATTTACACTTAGTGCACTACTCATTTTTAAACTCTTTTGGAAACTCAAGTTCGATGTTAAAGGGACTAGTTATAGTTGTTTCTTGTGTTAAATTAAAAAGAGAGAGAAAAATGAAAAAGAAAGAACAAAAATAGTTTTTATTGTTTAGTTATGCTATTCGGTGGAAAGAGCTGCCACCTATGAAGAATGAAGCTACTCTCATAAGTCGGATACTAGTTATGCCCTAATGAGAGAAAGAGCTATCTCATGGGATGAGTGAAAGCTACCACCACGGTAGAAAGAGCTACCACCTCGAAAGTGTGAAAAGCCACCCTTAGCGGCCGCTGGGGAAAGGGCTACCTTAGAGGATGTGTGAAGCTACCACCGCTTTTTGAAATGTTCGTTGTTTTCTTGTTGTAGATAAATAAGTCCCTTATACTTAGAGCTTTGAGGAGTATACTTTGGGTTGACTTGAGTGAGTTCACACACTTACACGATTTCGGGTTTGTTGTCCTTTTTATTCAAGTTTTTTTAGCTAGAGCATTGATTTTTTTCGTATTTAGTGTTGAAATTTCCCTTTCTTGTAGAATGCTCTCTTTGTATGCTTTTGGTGAACCTAAGGCCAAGCACTTCCAATATTTCCTTCATCCATGCGCATAATATTTTTAATTTTTTTGCATGAGGACAAGCAAAAGCTTAAGTGTGGGGGAGTTTGATAAGTGCTTGTGCGATATGAATGCGAAGCATTATTTCCTTATGTTGAGCATTACTTTCCTCGGTTTTTACACTAATATGTGTGTTTTTATCTTACGTTCGTGCATGTAGGGTTGTGAAACCAATTATGAAGGAAAGAAGCCAATGTGGATCACAATGCACCGATTTTGGACGAAATCTTGCTAAAGTTCAAACGCAAAGATATAAGTCGGGTGCGAGATGCTAGAGTGTGTGCCAACCTCCCCGTATTTGAGTTTACACAACCATTTAGAGGGGCACAAGGGCAGTCACACTCAAGCATTCCGACTTATGCACATAGAACAAGATCTCCATCATCTTATCCGTCATTGAAGAAACAAAGCGATCCACGGCATAAACGTGTGCCCGTTTATGTTAGCTCGATGAAAAGTGGATTCGGGAGTATTTTTTGGCATAATACTGTAGTAGGTTACTGTAGAAAATCACTGTAGAAGTTTATCCACGGCCGTGTGGAAATTACGCACGGGCGCGTGTTCCGTACACGCCCGTGGAGTCGCCCTATTTAAAGCCGATTTCAGCCCCGATTTCAGCATTCATTTCTCCATCTTTTCCCCAACTTGTGAGAGGACTTCGGCTAGGGTTTCGAGGGGTATTGGCCAACGTTTTGGAGAAGTTCTATGGCTCCGACATCGTGATTCCATTAGGAAGAAGGTTGGTAGGGGAGCTTCGATCGAGGCGTATCCTATACCGGACGAAGGAATCTTTGGACGACGAGTAGAGGACTCTCCACAAGACCATCGACATGACCATCGAGGGGGTTTCTTTATGGATTCATTGCTTTTACATTCGATTTCTTTGATTGTATTAAGCTCCATGGAGAGCTAAACCCCTACTGGGTACTTGGATGATTGCGAACCCTAGGATGTATTCGTTTCATTGAACTTCTTTATTATGCTTTCAATAAATTGATGTTTATTGTGAGTTCCAACCTTGAATGCTTGATTGTATGAACATTTCCCATAGAGTGACACTAAGGTTGAGAGTTCTTGTTGGTAACCTTGTGAGTGATTGACACACCACTAGCGTTAGACAAAGCTAGGTTGGAGAGGGTTGAGAGGGTGAGTCGAGAGGTACAGGAGCGTCCCATTTCTCCTCCGAAGTGATTGATTCTACCTCCGTTCCTCGAGTTCTTTGCAGCCATATTGGAGTGAATGGTCTAAGGGATGAACCTCCGCTGGGGCCTAGTTGCGTGTGCAATGGAGTGAAGCGTTGAGAGGATCTTTGTATCTAGGGCTTAATTGTGGCTAGGGACCTTCCATTTGGACCAAAGGGGTAGGTCTATATTTAGGAAGAGATTTATCAGTTGGAATCCCTAGAGCTCATTGCAACTCTATGCGAGTGGGAGGTGTTGAGATTGTTCGATTTCTCCTCCGGGACATATATAGAGTTAGGCATAGTTAACCTTAAATTTGGGACTATGTATGTAAGGATTTCCACGACTCACCATTGCATTGATTAGGAAGCATAATAGAGAGTTCTTGCACTTGAAGCGATCATCCTAGGTGAAGCATTATCCGAGTACCCCATCTTTATCGATTGCCTTACCCTGTTCTTACTTTTGCTCTTTCACTTGTTGTTTTTATTGTTGAGAATTGAATCAATTTCACACTTATCACTATTGATATTCCACATAGCTAAGAATCAAATTAAGTATTTTCATTTCCTACTCCCTGTGGATTCAACCCCGCTCACCCGGGATTATTACTTCGACAAGCCCGTGCAGTTGCGAGATATAAGCGAGTGGAACTTGTCAGGCGCCCACATGGGCGTGTGGATTCCCGATTCCAACCTTTTAAAAGCATATTTTAGCCATGATTTCAGCATTCTTTTCTCCATCTTTTCCCCAACTTGAGAGAAGGCGGCGACTAGGATTTTGAGAGGTATTGGCTACGGTTTTGGAGAGGTTCTATGACTCCGACATCTCGCGTCATTTGGAAGAAGGTTAGTGGGAGAGCTTTCGTCGGCACCGATCTAGCTAGGTGTATCCTAGGCCGGACAAAGGGTCCCTTTTAACTAGTAGAGGACTCTCCACAAGGCCATCACCACGACTAATGAGTGGTTTTCTATTGATGCTTTTTTTTTTACATTCAATTTCATTGATTGTATCTAGCTCCATGGATACCTAAACCCCTAGTGGGTACTTCGGTATTTGTGAACCCTAGGATGTATTCGTTTCATTGAATCTCTTTATTATGCTTTCAATTAATTGATGTATATTGTGAGTTCCAATCTTGGAGACTTGATTATATGAATACTCCCCTAGAATGACACTAGGGTTGAGAGTTCTTGTTGGTAACTCTTGTGAGTGAGTGACACATCATGAGAGTTAGACAAAGCTAGATTGGAGAGGGTTGAGAGGATGAGTCAAGAGGTAGCGGAGCGTCCCCTTTCCCCTCTGTTATGATCTATCCTACCTCCACATTCCAAGAGTTCTTTGCGGTTATAGTAGAGTGAATGGGCTAAGGGATGACCTTCCGCTGTGGCTTAGTTGCGAGTGCAACGGAGTGAAGTGCTGAAGTAATTTTAGTACCTTGGGCTTAATTATGGCTAGAGATCTTCCACCTGGACCAAAGGGTTAGGTCTATATATAGGAATAGGGTTTTTCACTTGGAATCCATAGAGCTCATTGCAATTCTATGTGAGTGTGAGATTGAGAGGTTATTCAATCTCTGCTCTGGGACATGTATAGAGTTAGGCATGGTTGACCTTAGATTTGGGATCATGTAATTAAGGATTTCCACGAGTCATTGTTGCATCAATTAGGAAGTATGATAGATGGTTCTTGCACTTGAAACGATTGTCCTAGGTGGATCAATATCCGGGTACCCCATCTTTATCGATCGTCGTACTTTCTCCTTTACTTGTGCTCTCTATCTTGTTTCTTTTATTTTTGTTATTTCATATTTTGTCACACATATCACTATTCATCTACCACATTAGTTAAGAAACAACTTAAGTGTCTTTATTCCCTACTCTCTGTGGATATGATACCCACTCATCTGGGATTATTACTTCGACACCTGTGCACTTGCAATTTACACTCATATACGGACGTATCAAGTTTTTACCGCCGTTGCCGGGGAGTAGGCGTTTAGAAATACTTTGCACTTTGTTTTCTTAGCTATTCATTCATTCTATTTCATATTTCTTTTCTATCATCATTGTGATTTTGTTTTCTTTCTTTTGGTGCAACCCTAGGTTATGACTCGAGGGAACCCTTCGATATTAATTGAAGGAGATCCCAATCTCGAGCGTACACTTAGAAGAAAAGGGAAAGAACATGTGCAAGAATAGTCTAATCTAGCTGATTTGGAAGTAGAAGAATCAAAAAACATGGCTGAATAGAATGAGCAGCAGCAGAGTTTATCCAATTATGCCAGACCTTCAGTATTGGCGACACAATCGAGCATTATGTGTCCCCTGATTACAGCTCAGAAGTTCGAGCTGAAGTCGGCATTCATCCACCTGTTGCAGCAATCCACACAGTTTAATGGTTTGGCCGATGAGGATCCAAACAGTCATATAGAGAACTTTCTCGAGGTGTGCGACATGCTTAAGATAAACGGGGTAACAGATAATGCCATCAAGTTGAGAGCCTTCCCATTTTCCTTGAAAGGGAGAGCGAAGCGGTTGTAACACTCATTACCTAGAGCATCAATTACCACATGGGAGGAGATGGCAGAAGCTTTTCTTGCCGGTTATTTCCCTCCCGAAAAATCTACAAAGCTTAGGAATGAGATCTCATCCTTTGTACAATTGGAATTGGAGTCTCTATTTGAGACGTGGGAAAGGTTCAAGGAGCTCCTGAGAAAGTGCCCGCAACATGGATTCCAGCAGTGGATGGTTGTTCAGACCATTTACAACGGTTTAAACCCGAGTACAAGGCAATTCTTGGATATGGCAGTAGGAGATAGCTTAGGTAGCAAGATCCCCAATGAGGCCCATCAACTAATTGAAGAAATAGGGTTAAAAAGCTACCAATGGAATGCTAGGGAGAAGAAAAAGGTGGACGTCCTCCATGAGGTAGATGCAGTAACCTCATTGGCGGCTCAAGTGGAATCATTGAGTAAGAAGTTAGATCTCCTAACTTCGAATAGAGTGGCGGTCATGACTACTTGCACCGGGTGTGGTGGAGGACATGCTTCCTCTGATTGCCTAATCTCTATTGGTTATGCATCTTCGGTTGAGAATGTCAATTTTGTAGGTAATGCTATGAGGAATCAAGGAAACCCATACAGCAACACCTACAATCCGGGTTGGAAAAGTCATCCCAATTTCTCATCGAGCAACCAAGGTCCACAAAAAGCCATAGGGCTACTGGATTTCCAACAACAACAGCAAGCCCCAAACATGGAAAATAGAGTTCCAGGTTTGGAGATCGGAATGAACGATTTGGAAAAGGCCTTAACTAGGTTTGTGCAATAATCTAATACAAGGTTCCAATCAGTTGAGGCTACACTTTGCAACCACATCGCCTCTTCGCATAATCTTGAAAATCAAGTGAGGCAAATTGTGAATTCCTTATCGAAAAGGCCACAAGGAAGCTTGCCGAGTAACACCGAGACCAACCCTAGAGAGCATGTGAAGGCGATCACTTTGAGAAGTGGTCGTGAGGTTGAGGGTAAGCTTCCGAGTGAGAAACTCAATGAACACGCACCCGAGGTTATAGAGGTTGAGAAGGGAGCAAGCAAAGAGAAGGTGGTGGCACCCCCACCTTTCAAGCCAAGAATCCCTTATCCGTCTAGATTGAAGAATGACCAAGGGGACGAATAGTACAAGAAGTTCCTGAGTTTGTTCAAACAACTCCACATCCATATTCCTTTTGTTGAGACATTAGCCCAAATACCAAAGTATGCAAAATTCTTGGAAGACTTGTTGACCAACAAGTGGAAGTTAGAGGAGAATGCATCAGTGATTTTAGATGCATCTGGCTCAGTGGTTTGGCAAAAGAACGTGCCGAATAAGAAGAAAGACTCGGGAAACTTCATCATTCCATGTAACATTGGCAATTTGGGTGAAGAAATGACATTGGCGGACTCAGGGGCCAGTATCAACGTCATGCCATACACCTTCTTTCAGAAGCTAGGCTTGGGAGAGCCTAGGCCCACTCGGATGACTTTGCAATTGGCTGACTGAACAGTGAGACATCCGAGGGGTATCAATGAAGACGTGTTTGCCAAGATGGACAAGTACATATTTCCTGTAGATTTTGTGGTGCTATACGTCGATAAGGTTGCGGATGTACCCTTGATACTTGGGAGGCCATTCTTGTGGACTTCCAAAGCATTGATTGACATGGACGGCGGAGAGTTAACATTGAGAGTTGGAGATGACAAGCTCACATACCACCTTCCTGAAGCCATGCGGCATTCTCTTGATTTCAATGATACTTTGTATTTTTTAGACATTACTGATGAGATTATTGATGAATATATGCTGGAAATGTTCAATCCGGACCTTTACAAGGGTTTGTTTGACCAATTGATGGACAATGAAGGAATCATGATGCTTGGTTCGACGGAAGAAGTACCATCTACCCTGGGGATCATGAAGAAGGTGCTCTGGAAGATGAAGATGGCTAGGAGACTCCACTGAACAAATTGGATGAATCATTGCTAGGTGGTCCCAAGCCTGATAATTCCCTCTCTACCTTCAAGAGACTTTGCTCATCATGTTTCCAAGGCATGGGTAAGAGGGCAACCTTCATCTATGAGCCCCCGTGAGGTAAGATAAGGTACGTCAAGCTAAGTGACATTAAACAAGTGCTTCTTGGGAGGCAACCCAAGTGTTTACTGTTTTCTTAATTTGGTAGTTTAGTGTTTGCTTGAATAAATTGTTGAGTGTTGGTGTCTTGATTTGTAGATGCTTTTGCTGTGATTTTATTGTGGACTTTTAATTTTACCGTGTATTTTCATGTGAATTTGAAAAAGTTTTGATCATTTGAGCTATCTATCATGTTTCTCACTGGTATAGTTTGCATATTAGGGCAGGCTCTGAGTGTGTAAATATGTTCAAAAAGTTTCTGCAGAGCCTGCAGAGTTTTCTAAGGTATCCAGAGAAAACACACGGTCCTGTAGAATTAACACATGCCCGTGGTTTTGTATTGCGAGCTCATCCCAAGAAGGCATAGGGGCGTGGACTCACCCCTGTGAAAAACCTTGTGATTCTTGCACGCCCATGGGTAATTTCCACATGGGCATGTGATTTCCTACAGAGACTTGGCAAACTATCCCGAGAGCACACAGGGGCGTGGATTTGCCCCTGTGGGCGAACTTGTGAAACACGCACGGGCGTGGGTAATTTCCACACATCCGTGCAGATCTCTACAAGCGAGCTCTCTCTATCTCGAGAAGACACAGGGGCGTGCGGCTGACCCTGTGAGTTCGGCTTGTGAATGCCCACACCCGTACGGAATTTCCACACAGGCGTGTGTAACACTTAACGATTCTTCTCGGGTGGACAGAGAAGACACAGTGGCGTACAGCAGCCCGTGTGGGTCTGGCGCACGGGCGTGGATATTTCCCACACGCCAGTATATTTGTGTTCAGAGATAGTGAGTGTTTTCCTGAAAGTGCACAGGGGCGTGCACCTGCCCCTGTGAAGCTTCCCTGTGGAGGCGCACGGTCGTGGGTAATTTCTGCATGCCCGTGCGGTTGTACAGAACTCCAAGAGGCACAATTTTTTTTTAAAGGATTATTGTTTATCTTTACCCTCATAACCTTCATTCATCTAAGAGCACTCTTATATTGTTTCCCGTCCTTGTATCAACGATTTGGAAGAATTTTGTTTGGTTTTCCGAGCGATTCTATGTTCTCTCATCTCAACTTGTCGGTAAGCCCTATCTTTGGGTTCCTTCACAAATTCATGACTTACATCGATGAAATCAGTTAATAATGCTTCATTTCTATAATTAGAATGATTGTTTACATTTAGCGCAAAGTTAGCAACGATGTAATGGTGCATTTGAGGATTTTTGAGGCATGGCCGTGCGTTGTTCATGCCCTGCGGATCCACACGAGCATGTGGAAATTCCGCACGACCGTGTGGATTTCTGCAGCATTCCTTAATTAACTTGTTTGATCATTTTTTTTTAATTTTGTAGATTATGACACCCAGGTCAAATAAGCAAGCTGATAAGCGACTGCGAGAGTCATCTCCTGAGTCCATGAGCATGAGATTCACCATCCCCGAGCACCAGGCTCGGTTTGAGCGTCTGTCGAGACTTCAGCTTGGACATACTCGATTCTTGGACATAAGTATACTAAGATACTTGCAGCAGGGAGATGAGTTGGCAGATGAGGTCGAGGATCTTGTTTCAGTGGGTGGTTGGAGGCAGTTATTGTCGATTAGAGAGCCAGCCATCCGTGAGCTTACATTGGAGGTCTTGTCATCATTTGAGTTCAACAGATCCTATATGAGATTTGACAGCCTCGATATCATTTAGTTCAGAGCACATGGACATCACTATAGTCTTAGTATCACTAAGTTCTCAGTTCAGCTCGGCTTGTACGAGGAGGCATTTACAGACATTGAGGAGTATTCTCAATTAAAAATATATTATCCTGGAGCTTTGACCCCGTAGAGAGCTTACAAAGCATTATGTGGTCAGGGCCAGTATGAGACGGGGGTGTCCAAGGCCGCATGTCTTTCCCGACCTGTGTATCGATATTTGTATGTCATCATAAGCAGGTCGGTGAATAGCCATGGTTATAGCACTGGCTTTCTGAGCTGGCAGGAGCTTCTGTACTTGTATTCGATGATGCAGCGCATTCCGATCCATCTAGGACACATCGTCGCTGAGTACATTTGATATCAAGGCCAGTATGCCAGATTGGGAGCGATCTTCTTGGGTCCATACATTACGAGATTAGCTCTGGGGATGGGTCTCTTGGGCGCGATTCATGCGGCCAAGAAGACGAGTATACCTGCACCCCTGAGGCTGGAGACGATGAGATTGATGGGCATGGTTCACAGGGTTCAGATGGGGGTTTATGCTCTGGTACTACCAGTTCTGAAGATAGCCGAGGAGGAGAGTGATGATACCGAGGCTTCCAAGCCTATCCCCGAGCCTCAGCCAGCACCGATGGAGACCGAGGCACCTCATATGGCAGAGGATACACCCCAAGTATGCATATTTTCACCATCTCGAGCCCATGATCATGTTGAGAGGCTCGAGAGTGTTGTGGGGGTGATACGGATAGAGGTTGCTGAGGCCCGAGCAGAGATTGCTGAAATTCGGGCTACACAAGCCACACAGAATACAAAGTTCATGGCATGTTTCGACATGTTACAGCGGATTTTAGAACGAGATGTCACCTTATTATTTGTCCTGCGGCCGAGAACTCCACCGGCATGTCCAGCACCTCCATTCCCTATTCCAGCACCGGTTGACCCACCATGTACTTCATCACCAAAGACCAAAGCAGTTAGAGAGATTTGAGCCGAGAATGACACCGACAATTGATTTGTTTTTTTCATTTCTTTTACTTTTGCACTTATATTTTGGACTTGTATTCTCATAAAGGACTCCGCTTCTGAGTTTATCTTTTATTTTGCTATCTCGAGTTGTATGCATTGCTTCATCTTCTATATACTTGAGTTGTTTTATTTTTATTGAGCTTCACTGAACCCCCTCGTGTATGCGTGCAGATGGTCTTGTCATCATGGGAATTGAGAACTTTGTCATGGGCACGGCCAAGGTGTTTTGTCACTTGACCGTGTGAGCTTCACAACCCGTTGGAACAACACAACCAAGGACTTAGCTCCATTAAATGCAACACAAGGAGTCAGGGGAGTATTGTTTTGATTGCTTATCCCACATTTGAATTTAATTGATATACATTATGAGTGAGCTTATATGAGTACATTGGGGATAATGTACAACTTAACTGTGGTAGGAGTTTCATAGTGTACACATCGTTTCTATTAGTTTTGATTAATATTACATGCTCACATAGCCAATGGCGGTTCACCTTAGTTGCAATGATTGTATTCGTGAGTTTAGG
This sequence comes from Dioscorea cayenensis subsp. rotundata, assembly GCF_009730915.1. Lineage (NCBI taxonomy): Eukaryota > Viridiplantae > Streptophyta > Magnoliopsida > Dioscoreales > Dioscoreaceae > Dioscorea > Dioscorea cayenensis. Next base: position 16,079,868 of record NC_052480.1, on the reverse strand, counting down.
AGAATTTTTAATATTGAATATCCTCATGCTTTAGTGTTTGCTTGAATTTCTAGGAATTTTTGCCGGATTAACACTTGTTGTACTTCTCACTCTTGAAACCCTTTTGGAAACTCAAGTTTGATGTTAAAGGGATTAAGTATAGTTGTTTCTTTTGTTAATTTAAAAAAAAGGATCAACATAGTTTTATTTCTTATTTGTGCTTGTTGGGTGGAAAGAGCTACCACCTATGAAGTATGAAGCTACTCTCATAAGTCAGATACTAGTTAAGCCCTAATGAGAGAAAGAGCTATCTCATAGGATGGGTGAAAGCTACCACTCCAGTAGAAAGAGCTACAACCTCGAGAGTGTGAAAGCCACCTTAGCTGCCGCTTTGGAAAGGGCTACCTTAGAGGATGTGTGAAGCTACTACCACCTTTGAAATGTTTTTGTTACTTTGTGTATATCAATAAGTCCCTTGTGCTTAGAACTTTGAGGAGTATACAGTGGGTTGTTTTGAGTGAGCTCACACACTTAAATGATTTCAGGTTTGTTGTCCTTTTTTATTCAAGTTTTTAACTAGAGCATTGATTTTTTGTATTTAGTGTTGAAATTTTCCTTACTTGTAGAATGCTCTCTTTGTACGGTTTGGTAAACCTAAGGCCAAGAACTTCCAATGTTTCCTTCATCTATGCATATAATGTTTTAATCTTTGCTTGAGGACAAGCAAAAGCTTAAGTATGTGGGAGTTTGATAAGTGCTTGTGCGATACAAATACGAATTGTTCTTTCCTTGTGTTGAGCATAACTTTTCTTGGGTTTTAACACTAATATGGCTATATTTATGTTACTTTAATGCAGGTAGGGTTGTGAGGCCGATTATGAGAGAAAGAAGCAAATGTGGGTCGTAATGCACTAACTTAGAGGAAATCTTGCTATGGTTCAAACGTGAAGACATAGGTCGGGTTCCAGATGCAGGAATGTGTGCCAACCTCCTCGTACTCGAGTTAGCACAACTATTTGGAGGCGCACAAGGACAGTCACATTCAAGTATTCCGACTTGTGCATATAGAACAAGATCTCCACCAACATGTCCGTTATTAAAGAAGCAAGTCGATCCACGACGTAAATGTGTGTTCGTTTGCGTTACCTCGATGAAAGTATGGATTCAGGAGTGTTTCAGGCCAGTACTATAGCAGGGTATTGTAGAAAATACTATAGCAAAAATACCGCAGCAGCTCTGTTTATAGCCGGCCGAGAAAACAAGAAAACAGAGAATCCACACGGGCGTGTGGAAATTCCACACGCCCGTGTGAAAAATCCATAGGGGGGCCCACATGGGCGTGTGGATTCCCGATTCCAGCCCTTTAAAAGCTGATTTCAGCCCCGATTTTAGTATTCTTTTCTCCACCTTTTCCCCAACTAGATAGAGGGCGGCGACTTGGGTTTTGAGAGATATTGGCTAGGGCTTTGGAGAGGTTGTATGGCTCTGACATAGCGTGTCATTTGGAAGAAGGTTAGTGGGAGAGCTTTCGTTGGCCCCGATCTGGCTAGGTGCATCCTAGGCCGGACAAAGGGACCCTTTTAACGAGTAGAGGACTCTCCACAAGACCATCACCATGACTAATGAGTGGTTTTCTATTGATTCTTTGTTTTTACATTCGATTTCATTGATTGTGTCTAGCTCCATGGAGGGCTAAATCCTTAGTGGGTACTTGAGTAGTTGTGAACCCTAGGATGTATTCGTTTCATTGAATCTCTTTATTATGCTTTCAATTAAATGATGTTTTTTGTGAGTTCCAATCTTGGAGACTTGATTGTATTAATACTCCCCTAGAGTGACACTAGGGTTGAGAGTTCTTGTTGGTAAATCTTGTAAGTGAGTGACACACCATGAGAGTTAGACAAAGCTAGATTGGAGAGGGTTGAGAGGGTCAGTCAAGTGGTAGAGGAGCATCCCCTTTCCCCTCCGGTGTGGTCTTTCCTACCTCCACATTCGAAGAGTTCTTTGTGGCCATAGTAGAGTGAATGGGCTAAGGTATGACCCTACGCTAGGGCTTAGTTGCCAGTGTAATGAAGTGAAGCGCTGAATTGATTTTAGCACATAGGGCTTAATTGTGGCTAGGGATCTTCCACCTGGACCAAAGGGTTAGGTCGATACATAAGAATAGGGTTTATCACTTGGAATCCCTAGAGCTCATTGCAATTCTATGCGAGTGCGAGGTTGAGAGGTTATTCAATCTCTCCTCCGGGACATGTATAGAGTTAGCCATGGTTGACCTTAGATTTGGGATCATGTAATTAAGGATTTCCATGACTCATTGTTGTACTAATTAGGAAGTATGATAGAGTGTTCTTGTACTTGAAACGATTGTCCTAGGCGGATCAATATCTGAGTACCCCAATCTTTATCGATTGTCGTACCTTATCCTTTACTTGTGCTTTGTTGCTTTCATTTTCATTATTCATATTTTGTCACACATATCACTATTCATCTTCCACATTAATTAAGAAACAACTTAAGTGTCTTTATTCCCTACTCTTTGTGGATACGATACCCACTAATCTGTGATTATTATTTGCGGTTTACATGCATATACGGATGTGTCAATACATACATTGAGGGCAATGTACCTCTTACGTGTGGGGGGAGTTCACATTACACGTGTTCTTTACACGAGTTTTGATTGAAAATACGTGCTCACATAGCCAATGGCGGTTCACCTTAGTTGTAATGGTTGTATTCTTAAGTTTAGGAGAATTTTTAACATTGAATGTTCTCATGCTCTAGTTTTACTTGAATTTTTAGGAATTTTAGCCCGATTGGCACTTGTTGCACTACTCGCTCATTAAACCATTTTGGAATCTCAAGTTTGATGTTTAAAAGACTAGTTTAGTTGTGTCTTGTTTTAATTTTGCTGAAAAAATGTTATATTTGTTTTGGGTGTGCATTTTGGGTGGGAAAAGCTACCACCTATGAAGTATGAAGCTACTCTCATAAGTTGGATACTAGTTTTGGCCTAATGAGAGAAAGAGCTATCTCATAAGATGAGTGAAAACTACTACCCCGGTAGAAAGAGCTACCACCTCGAAAGTGTGAAAGCCACCTTAGTGGCCACTTTGGAAACGACTACCTTAGAGGATGTGTCAAGCTACTACCATTTCTTTCCTTTCTTTTTGTACATAAATAAGTCCCTTTAACTTAGAACTTTGAGGAGTAAACGTTGGGTTGACTTGAGTGAGTTTAGATACACTTATGCTATTTTGGGGCTGTTATCCTTTTTGATTCTAGTTTTTAGCTAGTGCAACGATTTTTTAAATTTGCTGTTGAAATTTCCCTTACTTGTAGAATACTTCCCTTGCATGCTTTGCTGAACCTAAGGCCAAGCACTTTCAATATTTCCATCTTCAATGCTTCAATGTTTTAATTTTGCTTGAGGACAAGCAAAAGCTTAAGTATCAGAGAGTTTCATAAGTGCTTGTGTATTAGTAATATGAAGTATTCTTTTCTTATGATGAGCATTACTTTTCTCAGATTTTATCGCTTATACTTGTGTATTTGTGTTCTTTTGCGCATATCTGGTTATGGAGACAAGTATAGAACATAGAAGCCAAAGTAGATTATGAATGTACTTTTGTCGATGAAATCTGGGAGTGGACAAACGTGAAGATACAAGTTGTGTGCAAAGATACATGAATGTGTGCCAGCCTCCATGTGCTCAAGCAATTACATGGATCGGAGGAGAACAAAGGCAGCCACATTTGGGTGTTATGACTTGTGCAATGTTAGCAAGATCTTCGTCAATGTTATCTTTTATTGAAGAAGCAACGTGATCTACATCATAGACGTGTGCCCATTTATGTTGCCTAGATGAAAAGTGTGGATTCAGAAGTGTTTTTGGCGGAACACTTTAGCAGGTAGTATAGTAAACAATTGTAGCAATATACTGTAGTAGTTATTGTTCATAGGCCACTGAAAAAGGACTTCTTGTAGATTCACACGGGCTTGTGGAAATTCCACACGCCCGTATTGAGGGATCCTTTTTTTCATCCTTTGGCCTATCTTTTGTTATCTTTTGAGGCGCCAGCTGCTAGGGCTTGGAGAGGCTTTGGCTAGGCTTTTGGAGAGGTTTGATGGCCTTCGACACCACGTTCCTTCGGAAGAGAATTATTGGGGGAGCTTTCATCGACACAGATCCTGCGAGGTGTGCCCTAGGTTTGACAAGGAAACTTTTGGAGAAGACATGGCTACTCCACAAGACCATCTACATGACTACCAAGGAGGTTTTATTCATGGATTGAATATCTTTACTTTTGATTTCATTATTGATTGCATTTTGCTCCATGGAAAGCTAAACCCCTAGAGGGTACTTGGACTTGTAAACAATAGGATGCAATTGTTTCATTGACCTTTTATTATACTTTCCTTAATTGACGTCTTTAATTGAGTTCCAATCTTAAATGCTTGTTGAGTTGATTTTCCCTTACAGTGACACTAGGGTCGAGAATCCATCTTGGTAACCTTTATGCATGAGTGACACACCATGAGGCTTAGACAATGCTAGATTGGAGAGTGTTGAGAGGGTGACTCGAGAGGTTGCGGTCATGGTTGACCATAGGTTTTGGGATCATTTGTTTAAATATTTCCATGACTCATAAGACATTAGTTAGGAGACATAATGATTGGTCTTGCACTTGAAACAATTATCCTAGGGTGAGCAATGTCTGGGTGTCCCACTTACCATCGATTGCCTCTCCTATCTTTATTTGCGCCTCCTTCTTCTTTTCTTATATCTATTACCATTGATTTCATTCTAGTTAAATAGAAATCTTTGTGTTTTTTTATCACTATTCCCTATGGATACGACTAGCCACTCACCAGGGTATTATTACTTCAACAAACCCATGCACTTCCGATCAACACACAAAGGGTGTTGTCAATGGGGTACTCAGACAAAGCTCACCATAGGACTATTGTTTCAAGTGCAAAACTAATATTATGCCTCCTAATTAAAGTTTATTGAGTCGTGAAAATCCAAAGACACATGGTCCCAAACCTAAGGTCAACCGTGACTAGCCTCTACACCATGCCATGGGGGAAAGGGATACTCTCAACACCTCACACTGTGTGTGACTGTTTGAGGCTCTAGGGATTCCAGGTGATGAACCCTATTCTCTATTATAGATCAAACCCTTTGGTCAAGTCAAAAGATCCTTAATCACAATTAAGCCCCAGCATTAAACATTTCTCAACACTTCACTCTGTCGCTCACGTAACTAAGCCCCAATGGAAAAGATCTAATAGCACTTTACTCTATCGTGATTGTAAAGAACCCATGGAACATGAAAGTAGAATAAATCACATCAGAGGGGAAAGGGGACTTTCCGCTACCTGTTGACTCACCCTCTCAACCCTCTTCAACTTTGCTAAGTCTAACGCTAATGAAGCTATCATTTATTCAAAGGATTACCTAGATGAATTCTCAACACTAGTGTCACTCTAAGCGAAATTAGATTGAATCCCCGAAAGTATACGGGTTCGCCAAGTAATACCTCATGCAAGAACACAAGGATCATATTCCACGGGGCTAAGGAGGTCCTATTACTCCTTCAAGACCTATTATCTAACCTAATATCTTATGCATGGTAGATTACTCTAATAATTGCAAGAAAATACGCAAATATGATTATATAAATCACAGAATAAGTCAAGTGATTGCAAGAGCAACAATGATGTGTAAAGGCCTATGGATGTGGTTCCCTGTGAGGGGTCATCATGATACATGTATGCTCAATAAAACATAGCAATGGTGATTTAGACCGAGGGATCTCAAAACTAGATCAACCCCAATTTCTCGGCGACTAAGCCCTAATCCCATACGAATGTTGATAGGAATCTCATTCTAACCAACATCCCTATGATTGCATTAAACACAAAGAGATGTCGAAATAAGGATATACTTACCCTAAGTCTATCATTATAATTCAGAAGGCTACTGACATCCAATTTCTCTACATGTCGATACAAGCAAAGTCCTTCTAGTTCATTAATGATCTAACACATGTGAGTAGGTCACATCTACATGTATAACTCAATAAATAACTATGGATCTCTCCATTTAGTAGTTCTAGGCATGAAGAACAATGAACTAAACCATAAATCAGCCCAAGCATCTCAATTAAACAAAAAACATTCAAAATACATGATGAACCCCCCAAGGTTCATCTACATCTAGTGGCCTTGGGGGTCTAGTGTGCCATCATACAAACAAAAACAATGAAATTAAAAAAGATAAAGAATGAGTTCATAGGTTACACTCCCTAGTCAAAATGATGAAGAAGGAGATGGAAATCTGGCCAAATGAGGCTCACCCTAGCTAAAAAGTGGCGAATGACGCTTGCCCTATCTAAAGGATGCTCCACGGTCCTTGATCCTTCCTTCCTTAGTGGTAGATTTCTCCCCTCGATGATGAAGTTCTTAACTCCTTTAGCCTTACAACGTTGCCTTTCAAAGATGTCTTCGTTCTCCCCTTCCTTCCCGCAAGTGATGGCTGCCCAAAAGAATGCCCTTGAGGCCCTAGAAGTGTCTTTTCATAATCCCAAATTATAAGGGCCGTATGGGGGTTGCATGGGTGTCAAGTCAGACTCAAGATCACCAAAACCAGAGGCATACCAGTGTCAATCCTACTGTCAATGAGGGGTAATGGAGGCCGTATGGCTTAGGCCAAATCTCTTGCCTCTAGATGCTACAATGTCAATCCCGGGCTGTATTAAGGCAGTATGACTTGGAACACTTTCTGGCGAGAAAATTCTCCATGTGCTACAGTGAGTGCTACAGTGATTTTGTTACAGTGCCACTGTTATAGTACTCCAACTATAGTAAGCTGCTATAATAAATACTCTATAGTACTATGACACCTGGTGTTGTCCATGTTCTCCATGGCTCCTCTTTGCCCTACAAGCAAATAATACTCGATTAAGCACAAAACGAGCATTAATCCCTACAAAAATACATGTTAGATGTATAAAATCCATGTACTAAAATACATACATTTATACACTAATAAAAAATCATAACAATAAGCATACAAAATTGAAACTCAATTAAAACATCAATTAAAGAAACATAATAGAAGTCAATTAAATAAAATCATCCTAGGGCTTACAAGTCCATGTACCCACTAGGGGTTTAGCTCTCCATGGAACAATACACAATCAAAGATGAAATCAAAAATGAATATAAATACTCCATGTAAATAACAACGTTGTTTTCAGTTGTGGCAGTCTTGAGGAGCCACTTCTTCTTCTCCAAAGATTCCACCGTCAAGCCTAGGGCACACCTCGCCAAATCAATGCCGTCGAAATCTCCCTCAATAATTCTCTTCCGAAGGAAATCAATGTCGAAAGCCTAGAAACCCTCCAAAATGCCAACAAAGACCTCTCCAAGCCCTAGCCGTGCTCTCTCCAAAAGATAGGCAAAAGATAGGAAAAATATCCCCAAAAAAATACTTCGAAGGGGTATTTGAAGAGCTGGAATCGGGATTTCACACGCCACTGTGGAAATTCCACACATGCGTGTGAATTTCGAGGCTCTTCATTTTTTACGCGCTGTGAACAATAACTGCTAAATTACTTTGCTTCAGTTGATTGCTACAGTACTCCCAAAATCATTTTTTTATCGAGCCGTATTGTTGGGCACACATCCATGCGGTAAATCATGTCACATCTTCACTTTCAAACACATTGGCGAAGCTCTTGACAAAATTACACACATTAGGGCATATGTGTGTGACTATCTTTGTGCCCCTCCAATTTATAATTTTACTTGCACATTTTTTGGAGGTTGGCAGACAACCACATGCCTGTGATCACAACTTGTGCCTTGATCTTTGTTTGGTACAAGAGATTCCTCAAAAGTCGCGTTCATGATCTATTTTTGCTTTCTTTCTTCCAAACTTGTCTCCACAACCCTAAATGCACAAAAAACACAAATACACATGAATGAGAAATAAAATATGATAAAAGTGATGCTCATTGTAAGAAAAGTATACTTAATAATACTTATACTCAAGCACTTATCAATTAGAATCCTAAAGTTCACAAGCCCAAATATCCTCTAGGGGTTAGCTCTCCATGGAGCAATGTACAAAACAAACCATCAATGAATGAAAGTATATAAAAGGCATAGAAATAAACCACCCCACCTATATCTAAACTGATGACCTGAATTGAGAGTTTTGACATCTTGATAGAATCCACTCCGAAGCTAGGTTCACCAGTGGCTTCCTTGATGCTATGATGAAGGAGGAGTCAATCAAAGTTTGTGAACCCTTGCCTTTGTAATTTTCTGATCCTTTTGGATATAGTAGTCCCGAGGGGATCCTCGCCTAGGGGCCTCGCTCTTACATTGTCAATTGCTTCCTTAATGTGTTTATGTGGTGTGATGTAGTCCATTTTTTATAGTTTTCACTTTTGTTATTTTCTTACTTTGTTTTAATCATATATTAGGTAGACTAGATAGTGACGTCTAGGTGAAAATAATAGCAACTCTTGGGACCCCAGGAAATGTTACCCTCTCCTGCTTGCACAAGTGGTTTATTACTTGACGACCCTTGCACTTGAGGACTAAATCATTAATTCATTCCCATGTAGTAGTAATAAATTAAGATAAACAACCTAAATGGTCCCCTACCTTTTTGTTTTTCTATTTTGGTAACCTAGCTATAAAAAGTTACAACTTGGTCCTTTACTTTTAATTTTTGTTATAATTTAGTGACCCGAGCATACATCATTAATGGTAATAACACAGAGCATATGCTAGCTCAGATACTAGAGCTGATAAAAATTTGTCACGTAATATGCCTTATGTGATTGTCATTAACAGCATATGCCCGGGTAAACAAATTATAACAAAAATTAAATGTAGGGGACCAAATTGTAATTTTTTAAAACTGGATAACCGAAATATGGATACACAAAAAAGTAGGGAACCATATAAGTTTTTTACCCATAATATTATAACCCATCATAGCTCTCATATCTGTATTTCCATAAATAGGACAAAATTTTTGTTCAATTTTATTTTCATTAAGAAAAAAAGAATTAAATAAGTAAACTAATCATCCCGAAGGACTCCTATGTCTGGTGCAGAACTAGAGACAAAGAGAGATTTAACAAAATAAGATTGTATATTTTAAGCTCCCATTTCTAAGGCCAGATGTAGCCTAGATACCAATGCTTTATAGTTAGCATTTTTACACATTTCACGTGCTTTCTAGAAATATCTTGCTTTTATAGTATCAATATGAAGGGCTACTCTATGAATTCCAAATGTATCAAGGTATGTGATGAGTGCCAACTTGATTATTGTTTCTAGTGTTGTATTCATATGGAAACATAGCCTTTCTATTATAAACCTTTGTATTTATAAGACTATTCTAGAAAATGAGAGAATTCATAGGTACTCTATTGTCTAAGGGTTTGTGTTATTTTGGAGATGCTTTCAGTAGTTGTTAATCTTACTAGACTAGATGAGAAGGTTTGGTTATTACTAGAGCTTTCTTGGTTTTAGACTATGTTTCAGCAATTGAAAGAGGGATCATGAGGGTTTACCTTGTAGAGAAAGAGAAAAGAGTAACATTAGAGGAAATCAAGCTTCAAGGGGAAGATTAAGGCTTTAATCATTACCAAACCTCATGTGTTTGTTCCTTTTTGTCTTTTCTATGATGTATTTATAATTTAATTGTTTGTTTTGCATAACTTTGAAATTTTCTTTATAGTTATTGTGCGTAGTTAGAGTTCAAACTCTTTTATGCTAACCTTTCATTGGATCTTCATGTTTGAATGAATATAATTGATGTTGTGCAACTGATTTTAACTTTCAAATGAGTTTGTGATGGTGAATGAAAGGGTTTAGCCCTAATTTTTAACTTTTTAATTCTATTGTTTTAATTTATTTTGTTCATCAATCTTATTAAAATAAGTTTGCCAACGCCCCTTGTAGGTGACCCGCAAGTAAACGGGTTTGTCGAAGTAATAAATTCCCAGGTGAGTGGGGTATCATATCCACAGTGAGTAGGGAATAAAAATACTTAAATTGCTATTTAACCAAGAGAAGATGAAACAATGTTTGTGTTGATAAGATGTAATGTAGACAAGAATAAAATAACAAGGAAGATAAGCATAAATAAGTGAGAGGAAAGGCAATCGATATAAAGTGGGGAACTCAGATATTGTTCCACCTCAAATTATCGCTTCAAGTGCAAAAACAACTATTATGCTTCCTAACTAATGCATTATTGAGTCGTGGAAATCCTAAAATACATGATCCCAAATCTAAGGTCAACCGTGACTAACTTTATGCTATCCCCGGCAGAGAAATCTACCAATCTCAACACCTCACACGGTGTAAAGTTACAAGAAGCTCTAGGGATTCGAAGTGATAAACCCACTTCTTATATGTAGACCTAACCCTTTCATCCAGGTGAAAGGCCCCTAGTCACAATTAAGCCCAAGATACTAAAGATTACTTCAACGCTTCACTATGTTGCTCGCGTAACTAAGCCCCATCGGAGTTCCTCTCTTAGTATGTCACTCTATTGTGACCGCAAAGAACTCTAGGAAATGGAGGTAGGGTTAATCACACCGGAGGGTAAAGGGAACGCTCTGTTACCTCTCGACTCACCCTCTTGACCCTCTCCAATCTAGCTTTGTATAAGCTTCATGGTGTGTCAGTCATTCACAAGGGTTACCAATGTGAACTCTCAACCCTAGTGTCACTCAAAAGGAAAATTCATTCAACAAGCATTCAAGATTGGAACTAAATTAAAACATCAATTAAGGAAAGCATAATAAAAGGTTAATGAAACAAATACATCCTAGGGTTCACAAATCTAAGTACCTACTAGGGGGTTTAGCTCTCCATGGAGCAAGATACAATCAATAACAAAATTGAAAGTAAAATTAAGTAATCCATAGGAAAACCCCGTTGGTAGTCGTGTTGATGGCCTTGTGGAGTAGCCTTGTCCTCACCAAAGGTCCCATTGTCAAGCCTAGGGCACACATCACCGGATCAGTGACGATGAAAGCTCCCCCAATAACTATCTTCTAAGAGAATCGTGCTGTCGATGTGTAGAACCACTCCAAAAGCGTTGCTAATGTCTATCTAAACCCTAGTTGAAAGCCTCTCAAGAGTTGGAGAAAAGATGGAAAGAAGATGCTGAAATTGGGCTGTGGAATTTTCACACGGCCATGTAGATTCTCTGGAATCCATATTTCCTCGCGGTCGTGAATGCAGAATTCACCGCAGTAATTTGCTGCGGTGATTTCCTACATTACCCCCCTCCCACAATAAGAATCCATTTTTCATCGAGGCAACATAAACGCGCACCCATTTATGTCGTAGATCTTGCTATCATAGATAGGTTGATACGTAAATGATCAGCTTTTATGCCCTCCAAATCATCTCCTAAATTCTTAAAACGCATTGGAGGATGGCACACATCCACGTATCTTCGATCACAACTTGTGTCTTCACTTTTGTTCCTTCCAATATTTCATCAAATGGTGCATTCACGATCTACTTTGGCTTCTTTCTTCATACTCAGCTTCACAACCCTACATGCGCGAAAGTAACACAAATACACATCTATTTGCGATAAAATCTGATAAAAGTAATGCTCATCGTAAGAAAAGAATACTTCGTATTACTAATACACAAGCACTTATCAAAGTTTCATTGGCTTACAAAGGTTTCTTTACCGAGATATAGGGGTCTAATCTTCTAATGGCATTAAGGAATACTTATATCACTCAAAAATAAGAATTTAAGGTTTCAACATAGGAATTAATTGAACTTATTCTAGTTGATCTTTTATGATTCCTAAAGATTATTATCTTGATTGCTCGGATATTAGAATACTACTGTTTGGAGTAGAAGTAAAAAAGAACATATTATGAATATCTAAAGAAAGGAGTTATTGATATATAGGGGTTATCCAGAATGTGGATTCCTAGATTTAAACTAGAATGAGTGATTATTTAGATTGAACTTCCATCATACGCTAGCTATTGTAGTACACTTTACTTGGATATAAGGATTTAGGATTCAAAGAGTTTCCTCATCAATTGAATGCCTCTTCAAGAATTAATGTCAAATAAGAGAGTTGCCTAGATATGGGAGTTGCACAGTTATAGAATTTAGAGTTGAAAGAATTGAATTTGATCACTGATGAGTTTCTAAGTGTGTTTGTTTTCTATTGTAGTGTTTTATACACTTTGCATGCATTTTTATGGGCAGATGCCCATTTTAGGCTTAATTTGGTATATTTTTATCTACAGACATGAAAAATACTATTAGGGGATCCAAACGCCTTATGGAGTATTTTCTAGTGAAAAGGGCGAGTTTAGAATAGAAATATTATAACAGTCGACGAGTGGATTTTATATAGATATTTAATATATCCTATTGAATGAATTGCTTGTCTTTTTGTCTTTTTGCATGTATTTTTTATAAATCGATGTTTATTTGGGTATGCGTGCTCAGTTGTGCAAGAAATTAGGTCTTGGAACAAAAGGAACAATTTAGGATCAATTTCAGCAAGAAATGGAGTTGGAATACACTTTTCAGGGCAAGCACGGTCAGTAAGAATGCCCCTACTTCTAGCGGTATAGATTCCAGGACATAGAGAAATTTAGCCAACTATAGAAGCACAACTGTGCTTGGAAGCATTGGCAGGAAGCATGGGCGTGCTCCTGCCCATGTACTTTACAGGAGCTCTCTAAAGGAAAAGAATACGTTTTCTATACCCCTAGCACTACCGTGCTCTTGAAACATGGTCAGGAAGCACAGACATGCTTACACTCGTGCACTTTACATGTTGTACTACAGTCATGCCAAAAATAAGCACCAAGACATCCCGAGAAGAGCACAAGCAAGAGCATGTCATGCTTGAATTGGGAGTTGTATTTTCAAGCTCAAAGTTAGGCTTTTAAAGGGGGATCTTCTCCTTTTTTCTTGGAGAAAAAGGCTAGGGCAGAGTTGGGACCATTTATGGCCACATCTAGAATGAGAGATCATCGTGGGAGTGGAGGAACACCAGCAAGATCATCATTGGATGATCCCTAATAATGATTGTGAAACAAGTATGGAGTTTATTGATTTCATTTGATTCTCTTGTTGTTTTCCCATATGCATTGCGGAACCATGATGGGCTAACAGTCATTCGGTGTTCGGATTATGAACCTTGACTTTTGATGTATTAACTATGTTGCTTTGATTATTGAGTTTCTTTGTGATTTCCCTTATGTTTATCTTGGTTGCAAACTTTTGTGTTGATTGCCTTGATATGCATGTTGCAAATCATGGCATAGGAATTGCCACTAATTGGTTAACAAAACTTGGTGGGCATGTTACCAGTAGATGTAATTTTAGTTAAAAAGCATGTCAACCATAGTTGCACATCGGCTCTCTAGATAATGATCAAGAGATCCATCTATTTATGGTACACACTAGGGAAGGGGTTTAGTCTGATCCTACAAATAATTCGTATGTTACCAAACTCTCTATTATGGTTTTACCCGCAGTCCAAGGAGATGTACCATTTAATCATTGAGTAAGTCAGTACATTTGTCGAGGGGATTTATCTGGGCTATTGTCCCTCCCCCTGATTTCTTCTCATCCAAATCCCATCTCTCATTCTCCCTCTATTGTCTTTTCTCGTTTTGTATTTTCTTTAGATTCACATTTCAACCTAATCTTTGACCCGGCTACATATTAAGGATTCAACAAACATCATGAGATATACTAATCCCTGTGTGTTCGACTACCCTACCCATTTAAATACACTTTACTACTTATATGACCTGTACACTTGCGGTCACACAAGGGGTGTATCAACAATACTGTAGTCTAAGAACACCCTTTGTACATCCTTTTAAAATAAATCTGGTTCTTAATGAGGGAGATATGATCACTTTGGTAAAATAACACAACATATCCATGTTCATAAATACTTCATGGCTTCTTAAACTATGATTTTTCACACTTTGGGAAGCTTAATATCTCAAAAACATTCTTTCAAATTAAATTTTATGTGTAATTTTTTAAAATAAGTCTTCCACGAATCATAGTAAATATCTATTCAAAAACTATTTAATTGCTTCTAAGTTTCAGGATTAACTACTTGCTTCAAAATAACTCTCAATACTCGAGCTCGTGCTTATGACTCGTCTTGCTTGTTAATTTAATCCTAATTCTCTTGCGTTTTTCTCTCTGATTCGATGCTAATTCTATAAAAGTCAAAATTAACAAAGTTGTACAACTTTTAAGTGCTCTTTCTAACACGCCCAAAGTCTCTTTAATTCACCTAAGAACATGGAAGTTATTTAGTGAGGTCATGCGAAGTTTTCAAGCCCAATAATAGCTACAACTTCATAAATACTTCATTCTTGGCTTTTACCTGAAACTAATCAATACATCAAAAGATTTTCTTTCTACAAAAATACAAAATATAGTCTAAAATACATAGTTTAAACACAAGGAGGCTATATATAATATACATGTCAAAAAGAACTATGAAAAGCAATAAAAATTTAACACACATTAGCACTCCTAGCATGAATGTCAATAGGAGCCAAAGTGACATAGTTTTAAATTAAAAAAAAAGTCAAACAAGAAACTATAGACTTTTCCAAACTTCATTTTAGAAAAAAAAGAAAAAAAAATCTATCAAGCATTTGTATTTGATGTGGACTAATTCAAACCCACGTAGTACCCCACTTTTCACATCACACCCACTATCTCCTTTTGCACCCATGATCTCGAACACGTGAAATGTTTACATAGCTATAAGCATGCATCTAGAAATAGCCTCCCTAATTTAAACAGAAGAGGGGATGGGGGGAAAGAGATCAAAGGAAGACGAGTGTTTATTCTCTACTGACTTAGCAATCAGAGTGTTTATGGGGAACACTTCCCACACTGTAATAGGTCTTGGCATCTGAAGAAGGAAAAGACTCCAACTCCTTTTGTTCGACCTCCAAGCTCGAAGTTCTACAAGTTCAATGCCCCCAATAAATTCACTGTTGTATTTTGGGCAACAACAGTTGGGACTATCTGTGGGAAAACGATCAAAAGGCCATCACGCAAGGTTACCTTCGTGTAGTCTCTTCAATCTAGGCTAATGCCACCAAGGAAGTCCCAGACATCACGCTCTCAGATGGCTACTACACAAAATGAAATGATTCCTCAAAGTGAAAACCTTCAAGAACAGTTAGGGGTTCCACCTGAGCCCTCAAGAGATACAATGCCAACGATTCCTTTAAGCGAATATGAAGCGCTTAAAAAGAAATTTGATGAAAAAAATAGAAAGTTGGATGATCTAATGCTCTTTGTCCAACAAGCTTTACCTCAAGCAACACTCCCATCCAACCTCTATCACAAGGGAAAGCAAGCTATGGAACAACAAGAGCAAGGTGATCCACATCCTCATAACCAAGAGAGGGTTGAACCTCCATTAGCCGGAAAAAATACAGAAAAAATCCAAGAGGTGGTAGAAAGCACCTACAAAAGAGAATCAAGAGCATTTGAGAGAGATGCGGAGGAATCTACCTTTAGCATAAAGGAGACAGCTGATCTAAAAAAATGATTGAACAGGCACTAGAACAAAAGAAGCTGGTTCCTAATGAGGATACACCACAAAGAAGTAAGGTACCTTTTGTCAAGGAAATCATGGTAAAGCCACTACCCAAAAAGTTCAAGATGCCACAACTAACAACTTATTCTGGAAAGGGTGACCCTTATGACCCTATGCAAAACTATGAGGCGGTGATGCTTCTTCATGGATGGGAGGATGCAATCATGTGTAGAGTACTTCCGTTTACTTTAACAGAGCACGCACGTATATGGTTTAATAATATGAAGGAAGGATCAATTTCAAACTTCAATCAGTTGAGGAAAGAATTAATAGATGAATTCTTCATTAATGCTAGAAGAAAGAAAGACGCTTCGTATCTTCTGACCATTAAGCAGGAAGAGAAAGAGAGGATGAAAGACTATGTTGAAAGATTTCGTGCCGCTATCTTAGAAGTACAGGATCTTCAAGCCACAGTGGCAATATTAGGAATGCTTCAACAGTCAAGGTCAAGAGATTTTCAAAAATCCCTTTCCCTAGATCAGCCACTCACTTTGGGAGATCTGTTCAGTCGAGCTAAAAAGTTTACCATTTCGGAGAATGTTATGAGGCACATCAATGCTGGAAACAGAGATAAGAAAAGAAAAGATAGAGATGAAACAAATAATGAAGGGAGAAAGACTGGAAGTGAAAATGAACACAGACAAGTTCCAAAACTCAAATTTGAGAACTTCACACCATTGAGCCAACCACATTCTACAATCTTGGCAAGTATAGAAGGACCTGGGCTCCTTACCTTTCCTCTTAAGGCAAACAAGACAATGGGCAAATTTACAGACGCATACTGGAGGTTTCACAAAACCCTTGGACACTCAACTGATAGATGTAGAGAACTGATGAATGAGATTGAATCTCTAGTTCGCCAAGGAAAGCTTAACAAATTTGTCTACTCAGAAGCATGGAGAAACGGGAAACTGTCTTACTCAAAAAAGGAAAGATCTGAAGATAACAAGGGGATGAATGATAAAAAAGACTCAAAGACAAGAGAGAAAACCCCCACTTTAGACAACAACCCATCTCACCCAGCAATACATGTTATCATCGGCGGTGAAACCTTAGCAGGTGAGACCTCTTCATCAAGGAAGGTGACACGGGGCTTGTCGGCATGGCAACCTTCAAGACTCCTCCGTGCGGCACTTGTGCGCAATCACAAGTCAGCCTGCTCTCGTAGGTGTAAGAACTCACACCTGCCCAAGGAACATACACAAAGGATGGACACAAAGATAAGAGAGAAAAACTTAAACTCTCTATTGATCGAAGAAAGCTATTACAACCAAAGCCAACTACAAGCCTTCCTCTCTCTTGCTCTCACTTCTCCCTAAGTGAGAGTTCTCTTCTCTTTCTTCTCTTCTTCTTAAGATGAGAATGAGAATGAGAATGAGAGAGTGAAGAATGGGATGATAGAAATGGAGAATGGAGGGGGGTTTATATAGCTAAGATTTGGAATCATCATCCAAGGGCAACGGGACGAACGCTCATCGAGACGTTCCCATTCCAAGAGCTAGATGCCGAGCCCAATTCCTCCAAGGACTAGCAAACGAGCTTTGCTCCTATTTGCCGGGTCCCGACATCAATCCATGCTCCCCATTAGCTATAGAGTGTCTCCCTCCCGCCACCGCTGGGCAGATAATCACTGTTCATCCGCCCGGGATGTCTCAGTACCATAACCGGCCTGCCGAGAGACTGTCTCCGCCCGTACATGTCTGTCCGCACGAGAATACGAAGGCTTGCTGCTTCAGTTGAGCGGGTCGCTACTCCGCTCTCGGACAAGATGATCCTCGATCATGTCCTAGTATGTTAGACCGCTCGCAGTGAAACCGAAATTGGTCTAAGGGAATGAAATAACCACTCCCGGCTCCTCTTGGCCTTGTCACTCCCGCGCCAAGGGCGTGACGCCCGAAAGCACCATAACAAACCTCCCCCACCGGGAGAATCCGACGTCCTCGTCGGAGGGAACTAAGTTGCCTTGGCATCCACCCAAGTGGCACACTTAGCTGTCTGCTCCCTTTGTCATCTTCAATCTTCACCCTACGCTATCTCGAACGCTGAAGTTGAACTCGGATCACCCTTATGTCCAGAGCAACAAAACCTTCGTCCGCTCGACCGGAGTTGAGTTTCCATGGGAAACTCGGATCCTCCTCAGGACCCATCGAGATCATCATCCGATGGCTCGATCTTCCTTTCGCACCTTGACTTGAAGCCGCCTCGATGTCAAGTGTTATGGCCTCCACACCGCTCTTGGATCGCATCGCCGATCCTCTCCATCGAGGCATAACCCGGGTAGGGTATTCCCGCTTGCTCTTGGTCATGCTACTGCGCTCACTTCGATCGAATGATCTGCACTTGCTCCCCGCCTCCCCGGCCTCGCAGACGCACTCATCATCCCCGCCAGTGACACGGCTCTCAGCTCCCCGCCTACAAGGTTCTACCGTCGCAAAGTCGTGCTCCCACAAAGGAACTTAGCACGAAACAATTGCTTAGAGTCACAACATAGCAATGGAGTGATTACCTCCATCCTCGCCTATGTGCCACAAGAAAAGGGTAATGCATCCGCATTCCCAGTGATACAACCCACAAGACTCGGTCTCCGCCCGATCTTGATACCTCTGCGACCCTCGCCCAACGCCGAACGAGCGCACAATCAAGTGCCCGCCTCGCCCATCCTCGAGCGATACCAGTGCGGGCCAATGGCTCACCTCACTATCACCGGTAGTGACGAGTGCAGCCATAATCCCCTCGTCCGCCGTGGCATGTCGCGGATGAAGCACCTCACCGGGTTGGGCACACCGACTTTGGCCCAACGCAAGCTTCAATGGTCTTGGGTGTATCGTGAGCCCGCCCTCCACGCGGCTCACCGAGGAACATCTTCCCCCTGTCGGGTCTCCATCGCGATAAATCAAGCCGCCCATACCACTACTCGATCTATGAGTAACCCAATCATCTATCAAGGCCTCCACCTGAATGATGGCTGTCGGTAGGTCAACCGCACCTTGCCGACGGAGCTCCGCCTGAGCCCATGGTTCCAATCCCGCAATGGAGTGGAACAATCGGTCCGCCGTGATCATGTCGTTGATGCCGGGCATGAGGGATGTGAACGTCTCCACGTATTCCCGGATAGTGCCCGCCTGCTTCAACTCCATCAAGGCCACTCTTGCAACCCAAGTCATGTTGCAAGGAAGAAACTGACCTCTCAGTCCCTTCATATCAGGAACGCCACAAGATGAGGATTCGGGCAACTCCATGTCCCGTCCAGACTCGCCGCTGGATATCCACGCACTTTCAAGGTGTTCAAGCTCCTCCGTGAGCTCCTGGATTAACCGATCCAGCTGATAAGTGATACCTTCCAAGCGTCCGACGTGATCCTCAATTTCATTCATCCATCTCGCCTGATCTTGCTCCCATAACTACTTTGTGCGGTAGCTCTAATATCACTTGACACGGGGCTTGTCGGCGTGGCAACCTTCAAGACTCCTCTGTGCGGCACTTGTGCGCAATCACAAGTCAGCCTGCTCTCGTAGGTGTAAGAACTCACACCTGCCCAAGGAACATACACAAAGGATGGACACAAAGATAAGAGAGAAAAACTTAAACTCTCTATTGATCGAAGAAAGCTATTACAACCGAAGCCAACTACAAGCCTTCCTCTCTTGCTCTCACTTCTCCTAAGTGAGAGTTCTCTTCTCCTTTCTTCTCTTCTTCTCTTAAGATGAGAATGAGAATGAGAATGAGAGAGTGAAGAATGGGATCATAGAAATGGAGAATGGAGGGGGGTTTATATAGCTAAGATTTGGAATCATCATCCAAGGGCAACGGGACGAACGCTCATCAAGACGTTCCCATTCCAAGAGCTAGATGCCGAGCCGAATTCCTCTCCAAGGACTAGCAAACGAGCTTTGCTCCTATTTGCCGGGTCCCGACATCAATCCATGCTCCCCATTAGCTATAGAGTGTCTCCCTCCTGTCAACAGCGCCAGATAATCACTGTTCATCCGCCCGGGATGTCTCGGTACCATAACCGGCCTGCCAAGAGACTGTCTCCGCCCGTACGAGTCTGTCTGCACGAGAATACGAAGGCTTGCTGCTTCAGTTGAGCGGGTCGCTACTCCGCTCTCGGACAAGATGATCTGATCATGTCCTAGTATGTTAGACCGTTCAGAGTGAAATCCGAAATTGGTCTAAGGGAATGGAATAACCACTCCCGGCTCCTCTTGGCCTTGTCACTCCCGAAAGCCCTATAACAGAAGGCTTATGCAAGGTAAGCTTATGAAGTTAACAACATCATGAAAACACAAGAGAATGAAGAACCTATTACTTTTACTTCCCAAGATCGAGGAGATGTTGTCATGCCCCACGATGATGCAATGGTTATTTCCGCAACTATTATGAAGTTCCCAGTAGAGAGAATTCTCATTGATAATGGGAGCTCGGTAAACCTTATCTATTGGAACTTCTTTGAGAAGATGAATTTATCGTGTGATAGATTGAAGAAGGTGGCATCCCCACTATTTTGGTTCTGATAAGTGCTTGTGCGATATGAATGTGAAGCGTTCATTCTTTATGTTGAGCATTACTTTTCTCGGGTTTTTACAATAATATGTGTGTTTTTATGTTACTTCTATGCAGGTAGGGTTGTAAGGCCGAGTATGAAAGAAAGAAGCCAATGTGGATCATAATGCACCGATTTTGGAGGAAATCTTGCTAAGGTTCAAACGCGAAGACATAGGTCGGATGGAGACGCTAGAGTGTGTGCCAACCTCCTCATATTCGAGTTTGGCACGTCCAATTGGAGGGGCACAAAGGAAGTCACACTCGAGCATTCCGATTTATGCACATAGAACAAGAGCTCCACCAACTTGCCTATCATTGAATAAGCAAGTGATCCACGACGTGAACGTGTGCCCGTTTGCATTACTCCGATGAAATTATCAATTCGGGAAGCTATTCAGGACGGATACTGTAGCAAAGCAATGAAGCAACACGGTAGCAAGTACTGTAGCAACAATGTTCACAGCCGGCCGAGAAAACAAGAGTTCAGAGAATCCACACAGGCGTGTGGAAATTATCCACGTCTGTGTGGAAATTCCGCACGGGCGCATGAAGCATCCACGCCCGTGTAGTCGCCCGATTTTAGCCCTATTTAAAGCTGAATCAGCCTCGATTTTAGGATTCTCTTCTCCATCTTTTCCCCAACTTGAGAGAGGGCTTCGGCTAGGGTTTTGAGGGGTATTGGCTAGGGTTTTGGAGAGGTTCTACGGCTGCAACATCGTCATTCCTCAGGAAGAAGGTTGGTAGGGGAGCTTCCATCGAGGCGTATCCTATACCGGATGAGGGAATCCTTGGATGATGAGTAGAGGACTCTTCACAAGACCATCGACATGACCATCGAGGGGGTTTCTTTATGGATTCATTGCTTGACAAGATCCCCTTGCGTATATCCTACAAGTGCACGGGTTTGTCGAAGTAATAATCCCGGGTGAGCGGGTATCGAATCCACAGGGAGTAGGGAATACAAATACTTAATTCGATTCTTAGCTATGTAAAAGATAAATGATAATGAGTGTGACAATGATTCCATTCTCAACAGTAAAAGCAACAAGTAAGAGAGCAAAAGTAAAGAAGGGGGTAAGGCAATCGATAAAGATGGGGTACCCGGATAATGCTCCGCCTAGGATAATTGTTTCAAGTGCAAGAACCCTCTATTATGCGTCCTAATCAATGCAATGGTGAGTTGTGGAAATCCTTAATTAAGTAGTCCCAAATCTAAGGTCAACTATGCCTAACTCTACACATGTCCCGGAGAAGAAATTGAACAATCACAACACCTCGCACTCGCATAGAGTTACAATGAGCTCTAGGGATTCCAAGTGATAAAATCTCTTCCTTACTGTAGACCTAACACTATGGTAAAGGTGGAAGGTCCCTAACCACAATTGAGCCCTAGATACTAAGATCACCTCAACGCTTCACTCCGTTGCACGCGCAACTAAGCACCAGCGGAAGTTCATCCCTTAGACCATTCACTCTATTATGACCACAAAGAAGTCAAGGAACGGAGGTAGAATGTATCACGCTGGAGGGGAAAGAGGACGCTCCAGTAACTCTCGACTCACCCTCTCAACCCTCTCCAACCTAGCTTCGTCTAACGCTCGTGGTGAGTCACTCACTCACAAGGTTACCAACAAGAACTCTCAACCCTAGTGTCACTCTAGGGGAAATGTTCATACAACCAAGCATTCAAGGTTGGAACTCACAATAAACATCAATTTATTGAAAGCACAATAAAGAGGTTCAAAGAAACAAATACATCCTAGGCTTCACAAAACCCGAGTACCCACTAGGGGTTTAGCTCTCCATGGAGCTAAATACAATCAAAGAAATAGAATGTAAAAGCAATGAATCCATAAAGAAACCCCCTCGATAGTTGTGTCGATGGTCTTGTGGAAAGTCCTCTACTCGTCGTCCAAGGATTCCCTCGTTCGGTATAGGATACGCCTCGATGGAAGCTCCCCTACAAATCTTCTTCCTAAGAAATGACGATGTCGGAGTCGTACAACCTCTCCAAAACCTAGCCAATACCCCTCAAAACCCTAGCCGAAGTCCTCTCTCAAGTTGGGGAAACGATGGATAAAAGAATACTAAAATCGGGGCTGATTTGGCTTTAAATAGGGCTGGAATCGGGCTTCTACATGGATGTGGATGCTTCAAGTGCCCGTGGGGAATTTCCACACGCCCGTGTGGATCCTCTGAACTCCTGTTTTCTCGGGTGGCAGTGAACAGTGCTACTACAGTACTTTCTACGGTGTTGCTACAGTATTTTCTACCGCATTTGAACCTTAACAAGATTTCCTCCAAAATCGATGCATTGTAATCCACATTGGCTTCTTTCCTTCATACTTGGCCTCACAACCCGACCTGCATGAAAGTAACATAAAAACACACATATTAGTGTAAAAACCTGAGAAAAGTAATGCTCAACATAAGGAATGAACGCTTCGCATTCATATCGCACAAGCACTTATCATTGCTTTTACATTCTATTTCTTTGATTGTACTTAGCTCCATGGAGAGCTATACCCCTAGTGGGACTTGGGTATTTGTGAACCCTAGGATGTATTCGTTTCTTTGAATCTCTTTATTATGCTTTCAATAAATTGATCTTTATTGTGAGTTCCAACCTTGAATGCTTGATTGTATGAACATTTTCCCTAGAGTGACACTAGGGTTGAGAGTTCTTTTTGGTAACCTTGTGAGTGAGTGACACACCACGAGCGTTAGACAAAGCTAGGTTGGAGAGGGTTGAGAGGGTAAGTGGAGAGGTACATGAGCGTCCCCTTTCCCTTCCGACATGATAGATTCTACCTTCGTTCCTCGAGTTCTTTGTGGCCATTATAGAGTGAAAGGTCTAAGGAATGACCCTCCAGTGGGGCTTAGTTGCGCGTGCAACGGAGTGAAGCGTTGAGGTGATCTTAGTATCTAGGGCTCAATTGTGGTTAGGGACCTTCCATCTGGACCAAAGGGTTAGGTCTATTATAAGGAAGAGATTTATCACTTGGAATTCCTAGAGCTCATTGCAACTCTATGCGAGTGCGAGGTGTTGAGATTGTTTGATTTCTCCTCCGGGACATGTATAGAGTTAGGCATAGTTGACCTTAGATTTGAGACTATGTATTTAAGGATTTGCATGACTCACTATTGCATTGATTAGAAAGCATAATAGAGGGTTCTTGCACTTGAAATGATTATCCTAGGCGGAGCATTATCCGGGTACCCCATCTTTATCGATTGCCTTACCTCCTACTTTACTTCTGCTCTCTTACTTGTTGTTTTTATTGTCAAGAATTGAATCATTGTCACACTTATCACTATTAATCCTTCACATAGCTAAGAATCGAATTAAGTGTTTTATCCCTTCTCCCTGTGGATTCGATACCCGCTCATCCGGGATTATTACTTCAACAAACCCGTGTACTTGCGGGATATACGCAAGGGGACCTTGTCAAGTTTTTGGCGCCATTGTCGGGGACTAGGCGTTTAGAAATACTTTGCACTTTGTTTTCTTAGCTATTTCACCATATATTCTATTTCCTATCTTCTTATTCTATCATCGTTCTGATTTCTTTTTCTTTCTTTTTGGGTGCAGCTCCAGGTTATGACCCAAGGGAATCCCTAAACATTGATTGAAGGAGATCCTGAGCTTGAACATACACTTAAAAGAAAAGAGAAAGAGCCTGTGCAAGAACAGTCTAATCCAGCTGATTTGGAAGTAGAAGAATTTGAAAACATGGCAGAACAGAATGAACAACAGTGAACATTATCCGATTATACCAGACCTTCAGTGTTGGGGACACAATGGAGTATTGTGCGTCCCCCGATTATAGCTCAAAACTTTGAGTTGAAGCCGGCATTCATCCACATGTTGCAGCAATCCGCACAATTCAATGGTTTGGCTGATGAGGATCCAAACAGTCATACAGAGAGCTTTCTCGAGGTGTGTGATATGCTAAAGATAAATGGAGTGACGGATGATGCCATCAAATTGAGAGCCTTCCTATTTTCCCTAAAAGGAAGAGCGAAGCAGTGGCTACACTCGTTATCTAGAGCGTGAATTACCATATGGGAGGAGATGGTGGAAGCTTTGTTAAGTTGGAATTGGAGTCTTTATTCGAGACATGGGAAAGGTTCAAGGAGCTCTTGAGGAAGTGCCCGCAACACGGATTCCCGGAGTGGATGATTGTTCAAACCTTTTACAATGGTTTGAACCTGAGCACAAGGCAACTCTTGGATGAGGCAGCAAGAGGTACCTTAGGTAGCAAGACCCTCTATGAGGCCCGTCAATTAATTGAGGAAATGGGGTTAAACAGCTACCAATGGAATGCTAGGGAGAAGAAAAAGGTGGCCGGTCTCCATGAAATAGATGTCGTAACTTCATTGGCGGCTCAAGTGGAGAATTTAAGTAAGAAGTTAGATCTTCTAACTTCAAATAGAGTGGCGGCCATGACTAATTGCAACGGGTGTGGTGAAGGACATGCTCCCTCCGATTGCCCGATCTCTATTGGTGATGTTTCTTCGATGGAGAATGTTGATTTTGTAGGTAATGGCATGAGACCTCAAGGAAACCCATATAGCAATACCTACAATCCAGGTTGGAAGAATCATCCCAATTTCTCATGGAGTAATCAAGGTCCACAAAAGGACATGGGGCCACCGGGTTTCCAACAACAACAAGCCCCTCAGGTGGAGAACAGAGTCTCAGGTTTGGAAACCCGAATGACTAACCTAGAGAAGCACTTGACTAGATTTATACAATTTGTAAATACAAGGTTTGAATCAGTCGAGTCTACCCTTCGCAACCACACCACCTCTTTGCATAACCTTGAAAATCAGGTGAGGCAAATTGCGTAGTGTCTCTCTGAAAGGCCACATGGAAGCTTGCCGAGCAATACAGAGACCAATCGTAGAGAGCACGTGAAGGTGATCACTTTGAGAAGTGGTCGTGAGGTTGAAGGTAGGCTTCCGAGTGAGAAGCAAAAATAACACACACCCGAATTTATAGAGGTAGAAGAGGGAACAAGCAAAGAGAAAGAGGTGGCACCCCCACCTTCCAAGCTAAGAATCCCTTATCCTTCTAGATTGAAAAATGACCAAGGGGATGAACAGTATAAGAAGTTCTTGAGTTTATTCAAGCAACTCCAAATCAATATTCCTTTTGTTGAGGCATTGGCCCAAATGCCTAAGTATGCGAAGTTCTTGAAAGACTTGTTGACTAACAAGAGGAAATTGGAGGAAAGTGCTTCAGTGATTTTAGATGCTTCATGCTCGGCGGTGTTGCAAACGAACATGCCGAACAAGAAGAAAGACCCGGGATGCTTCATCATTCTGTGTAATATTGGCAATCTAGGCGAAGAAATGACATTGGTGGACTCAGGGGCCAGTATCAACGTCATGCCATACACTTTCTTTCGAAAGCTAGGTTTGGGCGAGCCTAGGCCTACTCAGATGACTTTACAACTAGTGGACCAAACAGTGCGACATCCGGGAGGCATCATTGAAGACATGCTTGTCAAGATGGACAAGTACATTTTTTCGGTTGACTTTGTAGTGCTAGATGTCAATGAGGATGCGGATGTACCCTTGATACTTGGGAGACCATTCTTACGGACTTCCAAAGCATTGATTGACATGGACGGCGGAGAGCTCACATTGAGAGTTGGACATGACAAGCTCACATACCGCCTTGCTAAAGCCATGCGGCATTCTCTTAACTTCGATGATACTTTATACTTTCTAGACACTACTGATGAGATTATTGATGAATACATGCAGGAAATGTTCAATCCGGATCCGTATGAAGGTTAGTTTGACCAAGAGGAGGGACATGAAGATGTAATGATGCTTAGATTGACGGAAGAAGTACCATCTACTCCGGGGATCTTGAAGAAGGTGTTCCGGAAAATGAAGAGGGTTAGGAGACACCACCGGAAATGCTCCAAGGCTATTGGAGATGTACTTGAGCCAAAGAAGTTGGATGAACCATTGCTAGGTGGTCCCAAGCCTGATAATACACCCTCTACCCTCAAGAGACTCTGCACATCATGCTTCCAAGCCATGGGTAAGAGGGCCACTGACAAGGTCCCCTTGCGTATATCCCACAAGTGCACGGGTTTGTCGAAGTAATAATGCCGGGTGAGCGGGGTCGAATCCACAGGGAGTAGGGAGTAAAAACACTTAATTTGATTCTTAGCTATGTAAAAAATCAATGATAAGGAGTGTGATAATGATTCAATTCTCAATAATAAAAGCAACAAGAAAGAGAGCAAAAGTAAAGAAGGGGGTAAGGCAATCGATAAAGATGGGGTACCCGGATAATGCTCCACCAAGGATAATTGTTTCAAGTGCAAGAACCCTCTATTATGCTTCCTAATCAATGCAATGGTGAGTCGTGGAAATCCTTAATTACATAGTCCCAAATTTAAGGTCAACTATGCCTAACTCTATACATGTCCCGGAGGAGAAATCGAACAATCTCAACACCTCGCACTCGCATAGAGTTGCAATGAGCTCTAGGAATTCCAAGTGATAAATCTCTTCCTTATAATAGACCTAACCCTTTGGTCCAGATGGAAGGTCCCTAACCACAATTGAGCCCTAGATACTAAGATCACCTCAACGCTTCACTCCGTTGCACGCG
Source organism: Dioscorea cayenensis subsp. rotundata (assembly GCF_009730915.1). Taxonomy (NCBI): domain Eukaryota; kingdom Viridiplantae; phylum Streptophyta; class Magnoliopsida; order Dioscoreales; family Dioscoreaceae; genus Dioscorea; species Dioscorea cayenensis. The sequence continues at coordinate 16,053,013 of NC_052480.1, read as the reverse complement.
CACCTAAGCCCCAGCGGAAGTTCATCCCTTAGACCATTCACTCTATTATGGCCGCAAAGAACTCGAGGAACGAAGGTAAAATCTATCAAGCCAGAGGGAAAAGGGGACGCTCCTGTACTTCTCGACTCACCCTCTCAACCCTCTTCAACCTAGCTTCGTCTAACGCTTCTGGTGTGTCACTCACTCACAAGGTTACCAACAAGAACTCTCAACCCTAGTGTCACTCTAGGGGAAATGTTCAACAACCAAGCATTCAAGGTTGGAACTCACAATAAACATCAATTTATTGAAAGCATAATAAAGAGGTTCAAAGAAACAAATATATCATAGGGTTCACAATACCCGAGTACCCACTAGGGGTTTAGCTCTTCATGGAGCTAAGTACAATCAAAGAAATAGAATGTAAAAGCAATGAATCCATAAAGAAACCCCCTCGATAGTGATGTCGATGGTCTTGTGGAGAGTCCTCTATTCGTCGCAAGGGATCCTTTGTCCGGCCTAGGATACACCTCGTCGGATCAGTGCCGACGAAAGCTCTCCCAATAACCTTCTTCCAAATGACGCGTGATGTTGGAGCCGTAGAACCTCTCCAAAAACCTAGCCAATACCCCTCGAAAAACTAGCCGAAGCCCTCTCGCAAGTTGGGGAAAAGATGGAGAAAAGAATGCCAAAATCGGGGATGAATCGGGCTTTTTAAATAGGGTCGAATCGCGATTCCATCCAGCGTGATGCTACACGCTACCGTGCGGAATTTTCCACACAGCGTGATAATTTCCACATGCCCGTGTGGATTCTCTCGCTTCTCAGTTTCTCGGTCAACTATGAACAAATGCTCGCTACAATACATACTACAATGTTGCTACCGTGTCTCGCCATAGATTCAACCTCGAATAGCTTCCCAATTCCTTACTCATCGGAGTAACGCAAACGGGCACACGCTCACGCCGTGGATCACTTGCTTCTTCAATGGTGTACACGCTGGTGGAACTCTTGTTCTATGTGCATAAGTCGGAATGCTCGAGTGTGACCGCCTCGTGCTCTCCAAATGGATGTGCCAACTCGAATACGAGGAGGTTGGCACACATTCTAGCATCTCACATCGACCCTATGTCTTCGCTTTGAACCCTTAGCAAGATTTACTCCAAAATCGGTGCATTGTGATCCACATTGGCCCATTTCCTTCATACTCGGCCTCACAACCCTACCTGCATAAAAGTAACATAAAAACACATATATTAGTCTAAAAACCCGAGAAAGTTAATGCTCAACATAAGGAATGAACGCTTCATATTCGTATCGCACAAGCACTTATCAAACTCCCCCATACTTAAGCTTTTGCTTGTCCTCAAGAAAAATTCAAAATGTTATGTGCATCAATGAAGAAGATATTGGAAGTGCTTGGCCTTAGGTTCACCAAAGTATACAAAGAGAGCATTCTACAGGTAATGGAAATTCCAACACTAAATATGAAAAATCAATGCTCTAGCTAAAAACTTGAATCAAAAAGAAAACAAAACCCGAAATCGTGTACGTGTGTGAACTCACTCAAAAACAACCCAAGGTATACTCCTCAAAGTTCTAAGTACAAGGGACTTATTTATCTACAAAAGTGACAACAATTTCAAAGATTGTAGTAGCTTCACACATCCTCTAAGGTAGCCCTTTCCAAAGCGGCCGTTAAGGTGGCTTTCACACTTTTGAGGTGGTAGCTCTTTATACCGGAGTGGTAGCTTTCACTCATCCTATGAGATAGCTCTTTTCCTCATTAGGCATAGCTAGTATCCGACTTATGAGAGTAGCTTCATACTACATAGGTGGTAGCTCTTTCCACCCAATAATCACAAATAATAAAACTATTTTGTTCTTTATTTTCATTTTCCATTTTTTTTTTAAGAATTTAGCACAAGAAAATAAACCTAACTAGTCCCTTTAACATCAAACATGAGTTTCCAATAGAGTTCAAAGAGTGAGTAGTGCACTAAGTATAAATCGGGCAAAAATTCCTAGAAATTCAAGCAAGAACTAGAGCATGAAAACATTCAATGTTAGAAATTCTCCTAAACTCAAGAATACAATCATTGCAACTAAGGTGAACCGTCATTGGCTATGTGAGCATATATCAATCAAGAACAATAGAAAAGATGTGTACACTATGAAACATTCCCCCACACTTAAGTTGTACATTGTCCCCAATGTACACATTCAAGCTCACTCAAAATATAAATCATTCAAAAAGCAAAATGTGGGAGAAGCAATCAAAACAATACTCCCCGACTCCCTAGTGTGATGTTTGATGAAGCTAGTTCGTTGGGAGTAGGGTTCCAACGGGTTGTGAAGCTCACACGGCCAAGTACCTTAGTACCTTCGCCGTGCCCATGACTAAGTCTCAATTACCAAGAAGACAAGACCATCTGCATCGCATACACGAGGGGGTTCAAGTGAAGCTCAATAAAGACAAAAATAAATCGAGTGTATATAAAGGATAAAGCAATGAATACAACTTGATGATGCAAAATGAAAAATAAGCTCGAAGGGAAACTCCTTTTCCGAGTGAAAAAAGTCTAAAAACAGGAAAAATAAAATAAAATGAAAGAAAGTAAAGGAAAAAATCAAGTGTCAGTGCCGCTTCCTGCCCTCGTGGCTCATGTCGCTAGTGAAGCACATAGTCGGTCTACCAGTGCCGGGGTAGAGGATGGAGGTGCTAGAGGAACTGAAGGGTCTGGATCTCAGTAGATCGTGTAGAAAGTCGAACCGGGCCATAAGATCTGTGCACTGAGCCGACTGCATAGCCCGGAGCTCCGCTACCTTAGTACAAATCGCTTTCACATCGGGTCTCCACCTCTCAATACGATCATAAGCTCGAGTACCCAAAGGCTACAGTAAGTGTGGGAATCACTGACACCCCCGCAAGATCTCCTCTCTCCCCTGGTGGTCTCGCGGTAGTCAGTAGCAAGAATATAGACTCTTGACCTCAAACCTCCGCATTCAACCCCATTATCCCGATAGTATCAAACGCAAGAGGGGTAGGCACAACCGTCCTCCTCAAAGACCACGTAAGGCGTCTCCCAAATCCATTCCCTAAATAAGTCTGGTGATATAGTGGCCAACAAACAATAAACTCACTCGCCGAGTGACCCCGGGTACTGCAGAATATCCGCCAAGATGCATCCCAGTGAAGTAGTACATTGCGGGCCATGGAGTACAAAAAGAGCAAAATCCACTTGGTCAAAGCAGCTTGTGTTATCTCGCTCAACCTCGTCACTGACCTGCCGATAATCAAGGCAAAATATCTGTAGCTAAACCGAGATAAGCTAGAGGCCTTCGACAACCCTGGTTCATACTCTCCTTGGCCACATAAAATCCTATACGCATGATATGGAGTTACGTACATCGGAAAAATCTCGCTCAGAATCGCCCATACTCTACTTTACCCGTAAGCGTAGATCGCATAGCCTGCCCGAATCGTGAACTCAGTGACACTCATTGAGAATGGATGTCCGAATGCTTGAAATTGTATCGTCTTCGTGGTATTAAATCTCCCGTGCATTAAATGAAACTCAAAAGACGCTAAAACCTCTAGCGTCAATGCGAGGTAAGCTGGCTCACTGATCGTCAGCAACGTCCTCCAGCTTCCCACCGCTAGCATCTCCTCAATTTCATTTGTCACCTCATCACCCTGCTGAATATCTTTCAACACTTGCAAATGTACGAAACAAGTTTGCCCAAACCCGAGTGCTGAAAGTCTCTCGAATCGAGCTTGATGCTCGGGGTTTGAGAATTCCATGTGTAATGGCTCGGGTGGTGTGAGTCTGAGACGCTTCACTTCATTTTTCTTCTGGCGAGGGGCCATATCTGTAGTATAAAAGAAGAAAACGATCAAAGAATCTCAAAAGCAATATACTACAAAATTCCACACGGGCTTGTCGAAATTACCCACGCCCGTGTGGATCTGTAGGGCGTTGAAGCTCCCATACGGGTGCACAACAACTCTCAAAATTTGATTTAAAACCAATTCTAAACGCTTCCTAAACATATACCATGCATGGAAATTCGCAATCAAAGATATTTGGTCTGTGAAAAACAAGAGTTGTCGAAGAAAAAGGATGAAAAGGTTACAGAAGAAATATTGTGAAAACTCTAAAAACTCTGAAAATCGGTATGATATGTGAAGTAGAATCCTCCCAAAACAATGATGAACGGTTGAACAGATGATAAGAATTCATTCTCTGGCGACTGGAAATGAAGAATAAGATGGATCACAAGGGTTTTAAGGAAAAAATCGCGTCTCTTGAAATTCTTTGCATCCACACGGGCGTGTGGAAATTCCCCATGTCCGTGCGCCTCACTTCAAGAGCACCAGAGGGCCGTACACACGTCCCTGTGCTCTCTCGGAAAAGTGCACCTTTGACTCTGACTGCTCATGCACGGGCATATGGAAAATACCCACGCCCGTGCATCCGACCCACAGGGGAAGACTCACGCCCCTGTGACTTCTCTGTTCATCCGAGAAAAATACCAAGTGTTATACACGCCCGTGCGGAAAATCCCCACGGGCTTGGACATTCACATGCCCAATTCACAGGGGCAACTGCACGCCCCTGTGTTTTCTCGGGATGGAGAGAACTCCTCTACAGGGTTTCACATGGGCGCATGGAAATTACCCACGCCTGCTCGAGGGTTCACAGGTCGCCCGTGATGGGGCGAGTCCACGCCCTGGTGCTCTCGGGAAAATCGCCCAACTCGCAAGAATTCACACGCCTGCGGAAATTACCCACTCAGCGCAGTGATATGCGATGGTCATTCACAACAGCCACACGCCCCCTGTACCTTCTCTCGGATGAGCTCGCGAAAGATACACCCACCGGGCGCGTGGAAATTCCACACACCCGTGTTTTTCTCCTGGATGACTTAGAAAAATCAGCAGTTCTCAGCAAAAATTTCTGAACATGTTTACACACTCGTGAGCCCCGCCCTATTATGCAAATTTTTACCAGTGAAAAACATGAAATAGAGCTCACATGACCAAACTTCACCAATTCTACATGAAAACACACGATTAAAAAAAACTCAAAGTTCACAAGGAAATCTCAAAGACAAACGCTCTAATAGATTAAAAACACCAACACATAACAAAGAATTAATGCAAACAACTAAACTAAAAAGCTAAGAAAAATAGTAAACACTTGGGTTGCCTCCCAAGAAGCGCTTGTTTAACGTCACTAAGCTTGACATACCTTGCCTTACCTCATGGGGGTTCATGGAGGAAGAATACTTCTATTGTCACCGCAAATCTCTCCGCCATAGTATGGTTTTAGCCTATGTCCATTAACTTTGAATGTGCCCTTCACCGGATGATTAATCTCAATAGCTCCATGGGGTGAAACCTCGGTTATGATATACGGACCAGACCACCTCGATTTGAGTTTCCCCGGAAATAAATGTAGACGAGAGTTAAACATTAACACCCGATCGCCTTCTTTGAAGTCCTTTGGCATCTTAATATGCTTCTCATGCCACTTCCGAATTCTCTCCTTGTATATCCTTGCATTCTCATATGCCTTCATCCTCCATTCGTCTAACTCGTTGAGATGTAACATTCGTTGCTCTCAAGATTTGCGCAAATCGAAATTCATCACTTTAATTGCCCAATATGCTTTGTGCTCTAATTCCACCGGTAAATGACAAGATTTTCCATACACTAAATTATAAGGATTGGTCCCTATTGGAGTTTTATATGCTGTTTTATGAGCCCAAAGTGTGTCATCCAATCTTTCGGACCAGTCTCGTTTCCCTTGTTCCACTGATTTGGTTAATATTCTCTTGAGCTCTCTATTTGTGACCTCCACTTGCCCACTTGTTTGCGGATGATAAGGAGTAGCTAGACGATGATGAACCCCATAGCATTTTAACACTTTCGCCAGTTGTGTATTACAGAAATGGGTTCCACGATCGTTGATAATGATCCTTGGAGTTCCAAAGCGGGTAAATAGCTTCTTCAAAAACTTCACCACAGTTCGTGCATCATTAGTTGGAAGAGCTTGGGCTTCCACCCACTTGGAAACATAGTCAACTGCCACTAGAATGTATTGATTTCCATTGGACTTTGGAAATGGTCCCATAAAATCAATTCCCCAAACATCAAATACCTCGTAGAATTACATGGGATTTTGAGGCATCTCGTTCCTTCGCGATAAATTTCCAGCCCTTTGACAACTATCACATCGTAAAACAAACTGGTGAACATCTTGGAATAAGGTTGGCCAATAGAACCCAGCGGCTAAAAACTTCTCTGCAGTTCGACTTGAAGCATAATGCCCCCCCACTAGGCCTGAGTGACAATGTGCAATGATGTTCCAACCTTCCTCTCTAGAAACGCACCTTCGAACCACCTGATCTGCACAAATACGGAACAAGTAAGGATCTTTCCAGAAAAAGTTCTTAATGTCATCGAAAAAAATTTCTTCTTCATCGAAAGCTTAGACCCCCTTCAAGACTGCCTTGATAGATAATTCGGAAAAATCAGGAACCATGGAACATCTTTCGATTCTAATTCTCGCATCGCATACAAGTGCTCTTCAGGGAAAAAATCATTAATTTCCTTGTTTACCGGTTCTTGCCCATCACAACCTTCTAGTCTCGACAGATGGTCGGCAACCACATTCTCTATCCCCTTTTTATCTTTGATTTCCATATAGAATTCTTGCAACAATAATATCCACCGAATCAATCTCGGTTTCGCATCTGCCTTGTTCATGAGATAACGGAGTACAGAAAGATCTGTGAACACAGTGACATTAGCTAGGATGAGATATGGTCTGAATTTATCAAAAGTATACACTACTGCTAATAATTCCTTTTTAGTAGTGGTGTAATTCTCTGGTGCACTTGTGAGAGTTTTGCTAGCATAATAGATTGGTTGAAATTGCTTATTTCTTCTCTGACTCAAAACCGCCTCCCACCGTGACAATCACTAGCATCACACATTACTTCAAACGGCTCATCCCACTTCGGTGTTGTCAGGATTGGTGCTTGCATTAACTTCTCTTTCAACACATTGATTGCATTGCATGTACCGTTTCTCGAAGTCAAAAGGGGTATCCTTCTCCAGAAGTTTGGTCAACGGTTGGGACATTTTCGAAAAGTCCTTAATAAACCTTCTGTAAAAACCTGCATGACCCAAGAAACTGGGGATCCCCTTTACATTCGTAGGTGGAGGAAGCTTGTCAATTATCTCAATCTTCACCTTATCCACCTCCATACCTGCCTGGGAAATCTTATGTCCAAAGATAATGCCTTCTTGCACCATAAAAGTGACACTTCTCCCGCTATACGTAGATCTCGCCTCTTCACATCTCACTAATACTTTTTTTCCAAATTGTTTAAGCAAGCATCGAAAAGAGTCCTCAACACTGAAAAAAATCATCCATGAAAAACTTCCATAATATCTTCGAGAAAGTCGTCGAAAATGGTCGTCATGCGTACTGAATGTTGCAGTGCGTATACAGCCCGAAAGGCATTCTTTTGTAAGCAAAGGTACCATAAGGGCAAGTAAATGTGGTTTTCTCCCTCGATCTTCGGGGCTATTGGAATTTGAAAGTATCCCGACATGCCATCAAGGAAACAAGAGAATTGATGTCCCGCTAGTTGTTCCAACATTTGGTCAATAAATGGCAAAGGAAAGTGATCTTCTCGAGTGACGCTCATTCAGACTCCTATAGTCAATGCAAACTCGCCAACTAGTAATCATTCTAGTGGGGATTAACTCATTCTTTTTCATTCTTCACCACCGCTATTCCTCCCTTTTTCGGGATAACTTGGGTTGGGCTCACCCACTTACTATCTGGTATGGGATAGATGATTCCCGCATCCAAAAGTTTTATTACTTCCGCCTTAACAACTTCTTTCATATTCGGGTTCAATCTTCGCTGAGGTTGGATCACAGATTTGTAGTCATCCTCCATTAGGATCTTATGAGTGCAGAATGATGGGTTTATTGCCCTAATATCGGAGATCTTCCATGCAATAGCTGATTTGTGCTTTTTCAACATGCTAACAAGCTTATCCTTCTACTCCGCAGACAAGTTTGAAGCTACAATCACAGGGAGTTTAGAGTCCTCCATTAAGAATGCATATTCCAAATGTGTTGGAAGAGTTTTAAGCTTAAAATCTGGTGGTTCAACAATTGATGGGTGCAAGCCGCCCTCTTTCAATTCATCAATCTCCTCGAAAACATTTGCCTCATGTTTGCAGTTATTCTCCTCCTATTCTAACTGAGTACCTATCTCCTTATAATCTTCAACAGATATCAACGTGTCCATTCCACATAGTTCTACTTTTGAAATAGCAACCCCAACTGAAAAGAGTTCCTGCCTCTGATCTTGATAGGAAGAATCAAACTGAGTAAGTATTCTTTCTACACTTTCCTCTAACTGGTCACTCATTGACGCCGACGTGGATTCCTCAAACTGCTTTATCACATTATCTAATTCATTATTTTGCCCTTGAATCCTGGCGATATACTCTTCAACTGATTCTTCTACTGGCTGTTGGGTTATACACTGCTCATGGTGAGAAGGACACAGCATGGCGTGCCATGCAATCGTTTGAACTTTCTGCTCCATGTGTTCAACCATTCTCGTGATAGTGCCAAATGATTCAAACATGTTAATCATTTCCTATATAAAAATAATAAGGAAACGTCAGAACAATGATAGAATGAGAAGATATGAAACAGAATGTATGGTGAAATAGCTAAGAAAAGAAAGTGCAAAGTATCTCTAAACGCCTACTCCCCGGCAACGGCGATAAAAACATGACAAGGTCCCCTTGCGTATATCCCGCAAGTGTACGGGTTTGTCGAAGTATTAATCCCGGGTGAGTGACGTCGAATCCACAGGGAGTAGGGAGTAAAAACACTTAATTTGATTCTTAGCTATGTGAAAAATCAATGATAAGGAGTGTGATAATGATTCAATTCTTAACAATAAAAAGCAACAAGAAAGAGAGCAAAAAGTAAAAGAAAGGGGTAAGGCAATCGATAAAGATGGGGTACCCGGATAATGCTCCACCTAGGATAATTGTTTCAAGTGCAAGAACCCTCTATTATGCTTCTTAATCAATGCAATGGTGAGTCGTGGAAATCTAAGGTTAACTATGGCTAACTCTATACATGTCCTGGAGGAGAAATCGATCAATCTCAACACCTCGCACTCGCATAGAGTTGCAACGAGCTCTAGGGATTCCAACTGATAAATCTCTTCCTTATAATAGACCTAAACCTTTGGTCCAGATGGAAGGTCCCTGACCACAATTGAGCCCTAGATACTAAGATCACCTCAACGCTTCACTCCATTGCACGCGCAACTAAGCCCCAGCGGAAGTTCATCCCTTAGACCATTCACTCTATTATGGCCACAAAGAACTCGAGGAATGAAGGTAAAATCTATCACGCCAGAGAGAAAAGGGGACGCTCCTGTACCTCTCGACTCACCCTCTCAACCCTCTCCAACCTAGCTTTGTCAAATGCTCGTGGTGTGTCACTCACTCACAAGGTTACCAACAAGAACTCTCAACATAGTGTCACTCTAGGGGAAATGTTCATACAATCAAGCATTCAAGGTTGGAACTCATAATAAACATCAATTTATTGAAAGCATAATAAAAGAGGTTCAAAGAAACAAATACATCCTAGGGTTCAATACCCGAGTACCCACTAGGGTTTAGCTCTCCATGGAGCTAAGTACAATCAAAGAAATAGAATGTAAAAGCAATGAATCCATAAAGAAACCCCCTCAATAGTCGTATCGATGGTATTGTGGAGAGTCCTCTACTCGTCGCAAGGGATCCTTTGTCCGGCCTAGGATACACCTCGCATGATCGGGTGCCGACGAAAGCTCTCCCAATAACCTTCTTCCAAATGATGCGCTGATGTCAGACCATAGAACCTCTCCAAAAACCTAGCCAATACGCCTCGAAACAGTAGCAAGCCCTCTGCTAAGTTGGGGAAAAGATGGAGAGAAAAGAATACCAAAAATCGAGGCTGAATCGACTTTAAATAGGGCTGGTATCGAGGCGATTCCACGGCGTGGATGCTCCATGCTACCCGTGCGTGAATTTCCACACTGGCGTGGATAATTTCCACACGCCCGTATGATTCATTGTTTCTCCGGTTTCTCGGTTGGTCGTGAGCAGATGCTTTCTGAGTGCATGCTACAATGTTCCCTCTTTGTGCTGCGCTCACGATATTCAACCTGAATAGCTTCCCAATTCCATACTTTCATCGGGGTAAGGCAAACGGGCACACGTTCACGTACACCACGAGCGCTAGACAAAGCTAGGTTGGAGAGGGTTGAGAGGGTGAATCGAGGAGTGCATGTGAGCGTCCCCTTCTCTCCGGGA